>NW_007733294.1:15300-27657 GCF_000696425.1 Galeopterus variegatus | reverse complement strand
GGGAGGAAGCGGGTAGAGGGAGGGCGAGGAAGGTTTTGGTAATGGTCCACAAAAATCAACCGTATGGTATATTGATAAAATAAAGTAAAATTAAATAAATAAATAACTAGATAGATAAATAGATAGATAGATAGTAAATAAATAAATAAATAAATAAATAAACAAACAAACAAATTAGTTGTGAGAATGACCACAAGAGGGCAGGTCTCATGTTGGGATCTGAAACCCGCTTTTGACTGTCTAAAAAAAAAAAAGATCATTCACTATGATCAAGCTGGATTCACACAAGGATGCAAAGAGGAACGTAATGTAAATCAACATACCCGAATCAATAAACTTGATACATCACATTAACAGAATCAAGGATAAAAACCATATGATCATTTCAATACATGCAAAAGATGCATTTGATAAAATTCAACATCCCATCATAATAAAAACTCTCAACAAATTAGGTATGGAAGGAATATACCTCAACACAATAAAGGCCATATATATATATAAAGTAGGTGGATGTAAAGGCATAGGATTTTCTGGAAGGAGGCTTAATTTGAGTGATCATGGTTGTGTCTGGTGGGGCACATCTGTAGCCCCGGGGTGAAAGAGGAGAGAAAGGAACACTAAGGGTATGGAAATTCTTTTCAGGATGATGAAAATGTCCTGGAACTAGATAGTGGTACAATGCCCAGTGTTGTTAATGTACTAAAAGCCACTAGATTGTACACTTTAAATGGTTAAAATGGTGAATTTCATTTTACATGAAATTTACTGCTTAAATTTTTGCCATATATAAATTTTATTTATATTAAAATTTTGTTTTAACTTTTGTATTAACTTTAAAAATATTTAAGATGGATGAGGTATTGGATACTGACAAGAAAACAAGCAAAGAATATGATCAGGTTACTGACAATAAAACCTAGACAATGTCTGGTTGTAGTAGGTTTTTTAAATAAATAGCAATTGAATGAAGATATTAATAAACACAAATAATTTATAAGAATATGAAAAAGTAATCTCTAATATAAAGTAATATGTGTAACTAAAATAATGATACAGTGTGTTTTACCTATTAAATCAGCAAAACAAAACAAAACAAAAAACAACAGAAAACCCCAGTCTTGGCAGTGCTGCAGATAAACCACCACTCTCAGAACTGGCAAAAAATTTTCTGGAAACCAATTTCAATATATACTAAAAGCATATAACAATCCAACATACCCTTTGATTCAGGCATTTTCACACTTAGTGTTGTAATTAAGTAACCATGATGTGGAAGGTTATTTAAGACAGTATCATTTATAAGAGCAAATAAAAGAAAAGAAAAACCAAACCACACACACACCAACAGTTATCCATGAATAATGCATGATTTAAATAAGTTGTACATTGAAATGCTATGCAAATATATATATAGAACAATTTCTAATTAAGTGAGAAAATACTCGTAATACTATAAGAGAAAAATTTATGAAAATATATTAGTAAGATCTGTTTCTTGAAAATATGCTCATGTAAGGATGAACAGAGGAAAATTAGAAATGTATTAATAGTAGCAATATATGAAACAGCTTTTAGTAACTGTGCTAAATGCTTCATAAGCCACATGAAGTGAGCAGAATTAATATGTCAATTCTACAGATGAGAAAATTTAGTTTCAGTGAGGTTGTGTAACTTGCCTAAGGTCCACACAGCTAGTCAGGGGTGGAGCTGGAGTCTGAGTCTCCAATCTAGGCTCTGTGCGATTCTAAACAGGCCTTGTCACCTGTCCTGGGCACAGGACCCAGCATACAGAAGGTGTTCCATGAACTTTTGTAGGAAAAAAGGAAGGAAAACTAAAAGAGAAGAGGAAAGGAGAGAGGGCTGCACCTGGTGTTTTTGAGCTTCGAGACTTCGGCATTGACGCTGCAAAGCCTCTGCCTCAGGATCCACAACGTCCAACTTAGGAGGATCGAGTTGATCTACAAAGTCAAGCAGAAGGTACTGAGAGACTGGACACACAAATGGACAATGGCCAGATCATCTATAAAAACAGAACTCTGACCCACAATCTGCAACAACCACTCCAAGAAGCTGAACAATAACCCTGCAGCAATCAGCCCGAGATGACCAGGTCTTGATTAATAACTGACAGCTTCCCTAATTTCTGTCCCCATAACAAACTTAGGACCAACATAAGATAGCCAACATGCACCCTTAACCAATCACATAGGATACCCTGCTTCTAGTTAGCTGCCTACATCTTTCCCAAGCCAACAGCCTCCCGTCAGGGCGTACCTGAAGCCTTCCCTTTTATTCCACTGTAAATCTTTCCCACTCCTCTGCCTGCTCTTGAGTTTACACCCAACACAAGTGATGGCTGCTGACTCCCTTATTGCTATACTCCAGCAATCTCTGAATAAATACCCCTTGCTTGTTCTCATGGGGGTGGTTCATTTCCAAAGGATGCATCTGGTAAGTTAGGACACAGACTGTGACCTTGAGTGAAGTGTTTATACTCTTCTAAGGCCCTCCCTCAAAAGCATCTCACCCTGGAGTACACATACTCCAAATGCACGTTTCTCCACCTTGCCATATTGACACGTAGGGTTGGGTCATTTTGGGGGGGAGGGGCTTGGTTCTATCCAGTGCATAGTAGCATGTTGAGTGCCATCCCCGGCCTCTACCCACACTGCATGCTAATAGCAACAGCCCTCCTAGTTGTGACGACCAAAAATGTCTCCATATTTTGCCAAGTGTCCCCTGAAGGGCTAAACTGTCCCCATTGAGAATCATTGCCCTAGGGGAACTGTTATTTCCAAATGAGTGAAACTTCTAGGAAGCCCAATGTCCTTGAAGATTTGGGAATGGGCAGGATAAACATTCCATTATTATGGTCATCATCATTATTATCATAATCCCCATGATTGTTCCATCTAGTATTTATTGAGCGCTGGCCAGTGTTGGGAGTTTTACTACCTCACATGCATGGTTTGTTCACCACTGTCTCACCCGTGAGGGAGGTCTGGAGGGGAGAGCGCTGCATTTTGAGGGAGCAGGAAGTTCACTGGTACAGCCAGAGGACTGAACATGCAGAAAAGGAGCAGAAAGGGACCCAAGCGAAACTGGGCAGGGACAGTTAGTAAAGAATCTTAGGCGTCAGGCTCAAGGGGTAGGCATCCCCTTGAGGGAAATGCAGAAACCGCAATGGGTTTCAAGCAGAGCAATATCAGGGTCAATTTTGGGTTTTAGGAACATCACTCTGAAAAACCTTCTCACTGCAAAACCCTGAACATGCTAGACAAAATTTGACATCCTTTTAAAAGTAAAACTAAGTTTGCAAGAAAATAAAAGAAACCCCCAGAGGACATAAACGAAGAGTAATTATGAAACCAGAACACTGTAGCTGCTCCAGCTGAAACCAGGAATTGAAAGCCATGAGGATTTAATGTTCATTCATGGGGACAAGGGGCGAGCCCTTGATTCCACATAAGGTGGAGAGACCACCAAATAAAGTTAGAACCACACCCCCACTGAAACGGGTGAACTAGGAAAAGGGATTTTGGGAAACAGAGAAAACAAGGTAACTTTTCTTTGTAGGCTCTGAATCTTAGTGAAGAAAGAGAAAAGAAAATAAGAGTGGGGAGGGATGGAAGACAGGAGGGGAGCAGGAGGGAAGGGGAGAGGAGAGAAAGGAACCACAGCTCTGACCACCATGGGCTGGGAATTCAAATTTTCATGGCCTTCATAGTCTAGGAAGCTCTGAGATGAGAAATGCATTTAAAGTTGTTTCAGGTTGGTAAGGCCTTGTGTGAACGTTGGTTATACAAATTGAGTTATTCTTATACCCAAACTAATTAGAGTCGAGGGACCTTGGGCAGATGGGGTGGCCAGAAGCATTCAGGATGCATAGCACCAGCTCCAAGAAGAATTTCTACAAGCCCAGCTGCTGAAACAGCTTGCTGTTACCCTAAGACCAGCTTGACCTAGAAGCTGCTAAAACACCCTGCCATGATTCCAAGTTTAGTTTCACTTACCACCGTCACTCACTAATCAGAGCCAGCCAACCCCCCAAACTTCACCTGTGCCAGTTAGCTTTCTTTCAAAACAATACACAGTGTCTCTCTTTCTAATAAAACTCCCAACCCCCCCCCTTTTTTTTTTGTTCTTTGGACATACGGGAGACCTCCCTGGTCTGTGTATATGCCCTGAATTGCGATTCTATTTTCCCAAATAAAACGTTCTTTTTAGAGATTGGTCTGTATATTTTTATTTGACTTTGACACCTGTTATGGATTGAATTGTGTTTCTGAGAAAAGAAAAAGATACCCTGAAGCTCTAATTCCCAGGACCTCAGTATGTGACCTTATTAGGAGGTAGGGTCTTCACAGAAGTAATCAAGTTAAGAGGTCTTTAGAGTGGGTCCTAATCCAATATGACTGGTGTCCTTATAAAAAGGGGAAATTTAGACAAAGAGACAGACATGCACAGGGGGGAGATGTCTATGTACAAGCCAAGGAATGACAGTGGCTGCCAGAAACTGGAGAAAAGCTGGAGCAGATCCCTCTCCAGTGCTGTCAGAGGATGCGTGGCCCTGCCGGTACCTCGATTTCAGACCTCAAGGCTCCAGAACTGCAAGGCAATAAATTTCTGTTGCTCAAAGCCACCCAGTATTGGTACTTTGTTATGGCAACCCTAGGAAACTAATGCCTGCCCTCTGCTCCCAAACCTGATAGACATCAAAGCAAAACCTCTCTGGAAGAACACAACCTCAAGCATTCCCGAGATGTAGATCAACATAATATGAGCTCACAAACAACTACAGATAGATCTATCTCACAATCTAGCAATCCCACTTCTGAGTATATATCCAAAGGAATGCAAATCATCATGCCGTAGGGATACCCACACTCCAAGTTTCGTCGCAGCTCTGTTTACAATAGTCAAGAGTTGGAACCAACCTAAATGTTCACTGATGGACAACTGGATAAGGAAAATGTGGTGTGTATATATACAAAGGAATACTGATCAGCCATAAAAAAGAATAAAATTCTGCCATTTGCAGCAACATGGATGAGCCTGGAGAAAAATTTTTTAGGTGAAATTAGCCAGGCATGAAGGGAAAAATACTGCATGTTCTCATTCATAAGGGGGAGCTAAGAGAGAAACAAGAAAGGAAAGAAAGACCACAGTGGTGTAATTGGACTTGTTTTGGACTTGCAGAGGGAGAGAACAGAACTAAGGTTGCTGGGGAGGTGAGGGAAATAGGGGGAGGGGATCGGGGAGAGGTTAGGTGGGGGACACAGGGAATAATTGCAATTTGAGGTGGTGGGCATGCTGATAGTATTGATCTGATCATCACATCTAGGGCACAGGTGCTGACAGTCAGCTCGGTGCCCCATGAATATGTATAATCAATAAAAAGTTTTTTAAAAGATTGTGTACATAATCGTATCTTTAATTCAGTGACTGTCATTTGGTACATGTTCAATAAATGTTAGATATTAAAAAAATAAATTACTAAATCATATTAAGTTAAGACTTCATTGGGTTCTTCCAGACAAGTTAAGCTTAGTTCTATGCCACAATAAAATTAACAGCAAAATACAATAAAAAATATATACACACACACACATACATACATAAGATGAGCTCACAATTAAAAGTTGCAAATGACACAAGGAAACATGCCACCATGAATGAGAGTCAGAAGAAATGACATCTGGCAGGACTGTAGAGTCTGGATTAGAAGCAAGGAGGCAGAGATGCTGTTTAATATCCCCAGGCTTCCCTGCAGAGATGCTGTTTAATACCCCCAGGTGCCTCTGTCCACCATTTCTCTCTCTTGTCTCTCTCCTTCCTCTACCATTCCTCCATTGCCCTAAATTTCTTTTTACCTTTTCTCCCATTCAACATCTGTGCCTAGGAAAGATTGATAGACCCATTCCTACTGAAGCACTAAGACGGATAAGCCTGTGGTTCCTTCCAGGGGCGTCTGCAGTTTGGCATGAAAAAAAAATCACAAGTCAAAGAAATGACACTCTAATTTGCATTTCCCTGATGACTAGTGATGTTGGGCATTTTTTCATGTATCTGTTGGCCATTTGTATGTCTTCCTTTGAAAAATGTCTATTCAGCTCCTTTGCCCGTTTTTTAATTGGGTTAATTGGTTTTTTTACTGTTTAATTGCTTGAGCTCTGTGTATATTCTGGATATTAATCCCTTGTCAGATGCATAGTTAGCAAAATTTTTCTCCCACTCTGTAGGTTGTCTTTTCACTCTGTTGATTGTTTCCTTTGCTGTGCAGAAGCTTTTTAGTTTGACATAGGAGAGAACATTCCTAGGGCTACAAAGTGAACTGGGAGGGAAAGGGAGGGAAGTTGGGGGATAATTGGGCGGGGGACACAGGGTACAAAAGCAATTTCTACTAATGGGTATACTGCCAGTAGGAATCTGGCCCTCACATCATGGGCATGAGAGGTGACAACTAGCTTTGTCTTTCATGAATATTCATAATAAATAAAATAAAATAAAATAAAATGGTACCTTTAAAAAAATTGCACTCTAACTTGGAAATCTCATGAATCAAAGATCACAAGAGGAAACATCTTAGGGGAACAAGGGACTTCCTCATCCGTGTGCTTCACTGGCACCTTCTGATCCTTCAAGTCTCCCTGCTCCTCCTCCAGAACACACTTTGCCAAGCCATTTTCTTACCATTATGATTGCACACACTGGCCCCAAGAAACTCCAGATGAACCCCATCTCTGTATTCAGCCAGCAGCTGTGGAGAGAAAGAGGAGTCAGTGCTTGTCTCAGAGTCTTGACCTTACATTTACTCCTGACCCAACAAATTCGTTAATGGAGACTATCGGCAGGTGAGACTAGGATGAAAATCCTCATAATGGGGTGGACTGTATTTCATTTTCCTTTGGACCACAGTGCACCCTCTTTCAGACCTTCCTCCTGGGCAAATTTCCTAAAATGTTCACTGAGTGCCTTAGGTCAAGATCATTCTTAATTCATAACCTTTGTAATCCGTTCTCCCTTAAGTCCTAACTCACAACTGGTACTCACCTTGTCATTCAAATCTCAGCCTCAACCGGGGAAAGTCGAACCCAGCTGCAATTAGAAAAGCTGACACAACCGCCNGATACCTTTAAAAAAGTTTGCACTCTAACTTGGAAATCTCATGAATCAAAGATCACAAGAGGAAACATCTGAGGGGAACAAGGGACCTCCTCATCCGTGTGCTTCACTGGCACCTTCTGATCCTTTGAGTCTCCCTGCTCCTCCTCCAGAACACACTTTGCCAAGCCATTTTCTTACCATTATGATTGCACACACTGGCCCCAAGAAACTCCAGATGAACCCCATCTCTGTATTCAGCCAGCAGCTGTGGAGAGAAAGAGGAGTCAGTGCTTGTCTCAGAGTCTTGACCTTACATTTACTCCTGACCCAACAAATTCATTAATGGAGGAGACTATCGGCAGGTGAGACTAGGATGAAAATCCTCATAATGGGGTGGACTGTATTTCATTTTCCTTTGGACCACAGTGCACCCTCTTTCAGACCTTCCTCCTGGGCAAATTTCCTAAAATGTTCACTGAGTGCCTTAGGTCAAGATCATTCTTAATTCATAACCTTTGTAATCCATTTTCCCTTAAGTCCTAACTCACAACTGGTACTCACCTTGTCATTCAAATCTCAGCCTCAACCGGGGAAAGTCGAACCCAGCTGCAATTAGAAAAGCTGACACAACCGCCCCGGGGCCCCGCCGGGGTCCTGAGGCTTGGAGCCTGGGGAAGCTGAACCCAGCTGCAACCAGGTTAAGAGCACACCCAAAACAGCATTTCCACGCGGGTAGCCCACCATAGCCACCGCAATTGTCACGGCTGCCACCAAAGTGGCTAGTCTCTATAGCACAGTCACAGCCACTGCACAGGTGGCATGCCAGGCTCTCAACTGCATTGACACAGGGAGAGGCACCAGTGGAAGCCCCCCAAAAGAAGAGATCCTCTCTCTGCACAAAGCACACTCCAGAGGAATAGAAGGAGCATCTAATTTACAATAATAGGGGAGGACTCGATCACACCTGTCTCAGTACTGGACAGATCATCTAGGCAACAAACCAACAGAGGAAGAGTTAATCTATCAAATGGAGAGAACAAATCTATAGTTATTAAGGGAGTGAGGGGATATAGAGGGGAAGGGGATTATAATAAAACTTCAAGACTAAGGCAAAAAAAAAATCAGTTCAAATGTCACCTCTTCTGAGAAGCCACCCCTGACTACCCTTAGCTAAAGTATCCTATCTCCAGCCCTTATCACTCTCTAGCAGAGCTCACTGCATTTCTTTTAATAGCAGCTATCAGTATCAGAAATTATCTTGTTCAGTAGTTTGTGTACTTGCAAATTGTCTTCTGCTAGACTGTGATCGGCGTGGACCTTTAGGTGTTTTGTTCATTTCTGTATACCCAGCACCCAGCAAAAAGGTTGGCAAGCACCAGGCACTTTACAATTGTTTGTTAAAAGAAAGGGAGGGAAGAAGGGAGAGAGAAAATGAGGGAGGGAGGGGCGGAGGGAGGGAGGGAGGAAGGAAGGAAGGAAGGAAGGAAGGAAGGAAGGAAGGAAGGAAGGAAGGAAGGAAGGAATTGCCTCTTTCTATCATGTCTCTAGTGTGTATTAGCTGCTTTAACACAACAACCCTTCTGCCTTGTGCAATAACAGCACCCCAATATTCCTTTAGTAGAAGTATACTAAATACTTTTACTAAAGAATTACACACACACACACACACACACACACACACACACACACAAGAAGGAAAGCAATTAGGTTAGGCCAACCAGATATTCTCCCCTTGGAATATGATTCTCAAGTAGTAGTGACCCCTGGATTTGTACAATGCACACCTGTGCTGTTGTACACAATGTCCCTGAAACAAACAGCTACTGCTAATGTTGCAGCTCTTCTTGTTTGCGGAATTATCATCACGAACCCCAGTAGCAGGGTCTTCAGGGAGAGGGAGGCTGTCACTCACCGATCATGCATCCCGTAGCCCTGTGGCTGCATGCTGGCAGAGATCGCCACCACCAGCCCCGGGAGCCCATAGCCATAGAAACAGAGGTACGGCATCTTGATGTTGCGAGAGCTGAAGTAATTCACCACCATCAGGTTCCTGGCCATCAGGAAGAGCATCACAGCTTCTACCAGCATCCAGAAGAAACAGGCGAGGAAAAGGTAGTGCAGAACGCCCGCGATGACGGCGCAGCCCGTCTGGAGAGGGGAATCGTGCACATAAGGAGGAGGGGAAGATGGGAAGAGGAAAGGGGAGGGATTACCTTGATTGGAGTTCCCCACGTCTGGCCCATTCGTCCATTTCACCAGTATTCATAGAGACATACTGTGGCTCCATCCCTTGGTAGAAAGACCCCATCGTCCTGGTTTGCCCAATACTGAGGTTTCCCAGGACATGTGGCTTTCAGTGCTGAAACTGCAAGAGTTTTGGGAAAACTGACAGTTGATCTCCCTTCTTTAGGGACTGTTTGAAAATACGGGAGGAGGTGCTGGCTGTAAGTAAAGTTTTATTGGCACACAGCCACACCCATGTATGTGTGATCTGTGGTTGCTGTCATGCCACAACAGCAGAGTCGAGTAGTTATGACAGAAACCATATGGTTTGCAAAGCTGAAAATATTTACTACCCGACTCTTTACAGAAAAAGTTTGCCCATCCTTGGTCAAATGATGGGGGGAGGGGACACTGCCAGCATTTAGTTTTCAAGGGTTCAGGGAAGGTAAGCATCCCACAGTGACAGAGATAGTTCTTCATGAAGAATAATCATCTCATTCAAAATGTCAATAGTAGGGGCTGGCCAGTTAGCTCAGTTGGTTAGACCATGGTGCTGATAACACCAAAGTCCAGGGTTCTATCCCTGGACTGGCCAGCTACAAAAAAAAAAGTCAATAGAGCTCCCTTTGGGAAACCCTGAGAGCTTATATTGGGTCTGGAATGGTTATAGGAGGTGAACTGGTCAAAGATCTTGCCCTCATGTGGAATGCAGACCTGGTTGCCCGTCTTGTCTATACCGATGAGGAAGAGAATCTTGGCCAAGAAGAGACACACACAGAGGTGCAGGTGGATGTAGGTGTTGTTGTTGCGAATGGAATGACACAGCAGGAAGGTGGCGATGGCCAAGACGAGACACACCAGGGAGATGATCATGCCCACGTGGCTAACGATGAACAATGAGAGCTCCATCTGTCAGGAAGGAGATTTGCTGTTGGTCTCAGAATGGAATTGAAATCCCCCCAGGCAGGAAAAAGAATTATCCAGACTTCTAGTTTGAGCAGAAAAGGCTCAGAGCCTCTTCCCCCTCTGACATACAGAGGAAACTAGATATTGCCCACTGTTATCTTTTGCAATCCACTGGCATCTTTCAGCATCCACTTCCACCCCTGTATGTGCTCCACAGCATGTATTTCAGGGGCTGGACATCTACAAATGACATGCACCAGAATCCCTTGGGGCTAAGATCCTGGATGTAATTTAGATTCTCTGAAGACTTGCATTTGTGAAAGTTTTGGAAGGCAGAAGGGAGGCAAATACCAGCTTTCTGCAAAAAGGAGTGAACTGTGGCTGGACCCCAACTGTCCGATCCCCAATTTCATGGGGGTGGGGGTGGGGGAATGCGATGGCAGCAATTTCTGACCTCTGGATTCCAACTGCAGGGGGGTGACCTTGAAGACAAAATCCAAGTAGCAGCTCCCTGACTTCAACTCCTCCATCGCTTTCCAGAGATTTTGTGATTACCCAATTCCCAGTGTTAAATCCCTTTCTGCTTGAAATACCTGGAGTGGTTTCTGCTTCCTGCACTAAATCCCAACTGATATGCAGACATTCAGGGATGCTGCAACTTCTGGGAGTGAAACATGACAAGCTAAGTCCTTCTCCTATGTTATTCATTCATAATTAATTTTAAAATCAATTTTAAACTTACTTGAGTGCTCTCTGTAAAGATATGTCAGGCACCATCTCATGAGCCTCTATGACACTGGCACAAAATGGCTAAGAAAACTGACTACAGCTCTGCTGGTTTCCAGCTGTATGAGTTTGAACTAGACATTTAGCTGTTAAATGCCTGTGTCCTCATCTGTTAAAAAGAGGATATTAATAGCTGAGCTGCCTTATAGGGTTGTTTTAGGGTTAAATAAAAATACTTAAAATATCTACAACTGTGCCAGCACTCTACACTATATAAGTGTTAGTTATCATTTTTTTTTCCCTGTTCTCATTTTTGAGATGAGTGAGCTGGCCTCAGCTCAGAGAGGTTGAGTGACTTGCCCAAGGAAACACAGCTAGGAAGTGATAGATATGGGACTTGAAACCAGGTCGGTCTTTTTTCTTTTTTTAAACTATCAATTATCTTTATTTAAATTTTCATTTTGAGAACACAAGCATAAACCAGGATGCAATATTTAGGTTGTATATATTAAAGAAATTTTGAGAATGAGGTCTGTTATAGATAACATTGAGAGATATAAAACTCACATTTACAAATTTTCACTATATTATTTGTAACACAAATTCTTATCTGAGTTAAATTTTTGTCCCCATACATTTTTTAAAAGAAAAGAACCACAAACCTTCAGAGGAAAGTGAAATAAATATGGTCTTTCCAATGAATTATATACTTCATGAAAGCAGGGAATACATCTCTTTTGTTCATTAAATAAATGATTTTAAATTAAAGCAAAATTACATTTAGCAAATTAAGTAGCAATTAGTTCCTAAAAGCCTACTCAGAGCATAGTAGCATGCTAAATATCTGGGAGTACAAAGAAATATAATACTAATCTCTGCACTCACCAGGTCAGTCTTCCTCCAGATCCAGTTCTGTTGTTCTAAGCCACATGGTCCACTAAATAGTATTTAGGGCCTCCGTGGCAGGGAATTTAACCTCAGGTCTGGCATGATAGGCAAGGGTACTCTCCACAACACTAGTGAGGTCTTTCCCCTCTACCAAATCTACCCTTCACCAAAGCTCACTTCATATTTCATGTCCTCCCTGATATGGCACCATCTCTCACTGAAACACCTCTGAATTCCTGTAGCACAATCTCTTGCTCCGTTTGTATGGTTTAGTGGAAAAAGAATTTGGAGCCAGGCTTCCCCGGGTTCAAATCCCACCTCTATCAACCACTAGCTTCCGTTTGTATGGTTTAGTGGAAAGAGAATTTGGAGCCAGGCTTCCCCGGGTTCAAATCCCACCTCTATCAACCACTAGCTTCATGACTAGTCAGGCTCCAGAGCCTCAGTCTCCCATCCTGTGAAATGCTTCTAAAAACTCTTAACTTAAAATAAAGGGTCCAGCAC
>NW_007733294.1:11654-14985 GCF_000696425.1 Galeopterus variegatus | reverse complement strand
ATGACTAGTCAGGCTCCAGAGCTTCAGTCTCCCATCCTGTGAAATGCTTCTAAAAACTCTTAACTTAAAATAAAGGGTCCAGCACACAGCAGGTGCTCATTAGATATGATCTGTGATCATTATGGTTCCTGCACCCTGTTTAGGGTCATTATTTCTCATTTTCTATTTGAGTGTCATGACTTCTCAATGAGTTGGTGAATTCTTCAGCTGCAGAGGCATGGAACACACCTTTCTGTCCCCATGACCCTGTCCTGTGACACTCAACATTATGGGGGACACACAAACAGATGTTTAGTCAATATTTTCCCATTGAATTTGGGGCCAGATACTCAGGGAGCCAGAGCACAGATCATCAGTACTGACCGTGAGCTCCTCAGAAGCCATGATAACGGCCAGATTCGCCAAATGTTTACAGCTGCATTCGGTCTGATGCCTGGAACTTTTCCGCATCACACAGCCAGAGTGTGTCCATCTCCCACTGCTCCAGGAAACACAGATGGCCTTCTCAAACTTCTGCTTTGGCTGAAAAACAAAGACCTTGGTCACCTGAGAAACCCCCTCAAATGGATTTAATGTGACCTCCCTCAAGGGTCACTGGGGGCAAGAGCATGCGAGATATGCTCTACAGGGATTTGGAGGAAAATGCTGAAGGACCAGCCCACATTCTGGTTGCTAGAAGAAAACTCCTCCTTTCATAAAGTCCACGATAAGACCTTTCGTGTAGTCGTCATTGATTCACTCATTCATTCAACATGTTTTTATTGAGCACCTATTGCATGCCTTGACCTGTGCTGTCTATAGCAGACATCAGTAAGTAGAACAGACATGGTTCCACCTCCAAGGAGATCATAGTGCAGTGGGAGGAGAAACATAGGAAAACAGAGAAATTATGTTTTTATTGAGCACCTATTGCATGCCTTGACCTGTGCTGTCTATAGCAGACATCAGTAAGTAGAACAGACGTGGTTCCACCTCCAAGGAGATCATAGTGCAGTGGGAGGAGAAACATAGGAAAACAGAGAAATATTTTTAATAACAGTTAAGAAATAAACATATGCCTTAAGGATGCATAATAGAAATTCAATTAACCTGGGGTTGTGGACAAGCAGGGAAGCCTTTTCTGAAGAAATGGCATCTGGGACATGAAAGATACAATGGAATTATCCAGATGAAACACTGAGGTGGGAATACAGAGTGAGGGTAGAACTTTCTAAGCAAAACGAATAGCACATACAAATGTCCTGGGGCAGAAAGGCAGAAAGATGTGTTTCCAGAACTGAAATAAGTCCAGAATGGTTGGAGAGCCATGAAAGAGATAAGAGGTGAGGCTGTGCCTGTGCCTGGTGCTGGCCCACAATCAAACATGTAGGTTGGTGGGACAATGGGAAACTTTCTGGAACATTCCATCAAGCTAATTATAAGTTCGCCTGAGACTTATCAGAAAAGTAAAACATACATGGAAGAAATTCAGAGGTGGGAAGATGAGAAATTTAAGAAATATGTCTATAACTATTTGGGGAATATTGGAGATTATTACTGAGAATTGAAAAACTGTATGAAGCCTCATTACTACAAATAGCAGATGTTGTTTCAGGAAACACAGAGAGGCCTCTCCAAGTTCCACTTTGGCTGAAAAATTAAAAGGCCTGGTCATCTGAGAATGTCCCTCAAATGAAGTCAATAGATCAACCTCAAGAGCCATTTTGGGCAAGAAGATGTGGGATATGTTCCAAAGGAAGTGGAGGAAAATGCTAATATTTCAATATGTAGTAATTTTTTTTTTAAAGTCTTGGATGCCAGACCTGTCTCTATCACTGACTCAGTCATAGTTAATATAAATAAACTACCTGTAAATGTTTCTCCATTAATTAACTAATGCAGAAATTAATTTACTTAATTAAAATTAATTTACTTAATCTAAATCTTTCCTGTGGCTGGATAGAAAAACACCACGTGTAGTCGGCCCTCCCTACTTGCGAATGTGGAATCTGCAGATGCGGAACCTGCAGATGGCTGACTGTAAGTTACTTAAGCATCTGCAGATTTTGCTATCCATGGGGAATCCTGGAACCAATCCCCCGTGGATACTGAGGGATGTCTGTGGAAATAGGAGAGCTTGTTCTTCTAACCGTAACCCTAACCCTAAAGGCACCTTTTTCTAGAGGTGGCTTTTGGGAATTGGCTTGAGTTTCTAGAAATTATGGAAGCTTGCTGCTTTAATGGCTTTCCATCAAAAATGAGCATTACGGCCACTGGGGGAGGGGGAGTTCTCAGTAGGTAGATGGAGGTCTCAGTGGAGACCTGTTCACTAACCTGGATGTGCTGCAAAATGTAGATGACTTCATGTGAGAAGTTATCTTTCTTATCCCCCGTCATAATGCCCCCAACAACACGAGAATTCATCCTCAGCTTCCTCTGGAAGTTTTCCAAGGGAGCCTGGGGGTCTTGGAAGAAGCGTTCATCTAAAACAGATGCCATGCCCTCAAAGGAGACGAAGGCCACTCCAGTCATCCCTGCGAGTTCCCCCAAAGAAAATAAACAAAACAAAATAGGAATCATTTACTCCATAGTTATTACAGATGACCCAGCACGCACATAACATGCACATGCATGCACGTGCACACACACACTTTAATGTCCCACGCACATGACTAGGCTGCTCTGAGGAGTGAAATGCCACCGAGCTTCCAGATCAGTGACCCTCACCAGAACAATGAAAAAGACCTGGTTACTCTTGTTCAGTCTCTTTGGTGGGCTTCTCCTTTAAATATTAGTGGCCTACAGGGATGTGTCCCAGGCCTGTCCCAACCAGACAGCATCATTCCCCGGGCTTCATCTTCCACCTCCAAGCTGATGGAGGGACCCCTTGGACATCATAAACTGAGTGCTTCCTCTCCTCGTCTTCTTTTATCCACATCCCCTGCTTTCAATAAACGATGTCACCTGACCTGGAAACTGGAGAGTCATCCCTGATTTCTTTTCCACCCCCACACAGATTCTTCCTTCTTAATGTGCATTGAATCGATCTCCTTTCCACCTCACCCTTCAATAGCCTTAGACTGAGCCTAACATCTCCCTACTGGACCACTGGTTCCCTCACAGATATCCTTGCCACCCCTGCCTCACCCTCCAATTCATTGTCTATCTGCAGCCAGAGGGTTTCTTTCTAAGCAGGCTTATGTCCAGAAGACATAATCAGATCATCTTCCTGCTATCAACAGAGACTTCCGAAGGTTTCTATGCCCTCAGGAGAAAGTCTAAAAACACAATAGACTGGAATTCAGCACTCTCAGTACCTTTTCCCCCCACATTCATGGTGCTCCAGCCTCCC
>NW_007733294.1:2637-11408 GCF_000696425.1 Galeopterus variegatus | reverse complement strand
AACTTCCGAAGGTTTCTATGCCCTCAGGAGAAAGTCTAAAAACACTAGACTGGAATTCAGCACTCTCAGTACCTTTTCCCCCCACATTCATGGTGCTCCAGCCTCCCTCCATAAACAAACCAAGCTTTTCCTCAACCCAGAGCTATTGCTCAGAATGCCAGCAACATTCTCTCTGGCTTTCTCCACCCATTCCTCAGGAATTAGCTTAACTATCTTTTCCACATTGCACCCTGTGCTGTTTCATTGAAGTATTAATCATAACATTAATCATATACTTCAAGGTATAGCAAACTATTATCTGTTGGCCAATCTGTCCATTGCCTGTCTTTTGCAAATAAAGTTTTATTGCAACACATCTGTGTGCATTAATATACTTACTGTCTGTGAATGCGTTTGCACTTTAGCGGTAGAGTGAAGTTGTTGTCACAGAGATGGTATTGCTGGAAACGCCTAAAATATTTACTACCCAGCCCTCTACAGGAAAATTTTACCAATCCCTGACACAGATTAACACTGTCCAGCAAAAACATAGCATGAGCCATGAATGTAATTTTAAATTTTCTAGTAGTCACATTTTTAAAAAGTAAAAGGTAAAATTAATTTTAACAATATCTTAACTCAATATAAGCAAATATTATTTCAATATGCAAATTTGAACTTTTAAAATATAAAATATATTTAGAAATATACATTTGAAAAATATTTTATATTTTTTAAGTATTTTTAAATATAAATAATTGCTAGTAAGATATTTTAATCCTTCTTTTTATTTGTAAAACCTTTGAAATACAGCATGTATTTGACATTTACAGCACATCTCAATTTGGCCTAGTCACATTTCACATGCTTAATAGCCAAATGTGACCATTGGCTACCGTATTGGACAGTGTGGGTCCTATTACTCGAGTATTGTGAGATTATTTATTTAATGTTTGACTTCCTTAGTAGATGTAAAACTTTGAGGAAATGGACCATTTTTGTCTCTGTCATCATTGATTCTCAACCACCTGGCAATGGTCATGTCACCTAGGAAGTAATCAATAAATATTTGCTGATTGAATATACCATCACTTAGATTCTCAAGAGTGAGTCTGTACCTGTGGATTCAGACTCTTTAATTGTGGAACATTTAATCTTCATCACATCCCCTTTGGCTTTCAAGGTAAAGGTCATATTCTCTTCAACGCATTCTTCATTGATAACTTTCCTCTCAATATCTAAAATGAGAAAGAAAGGGTTTGCATGAGGTCACCCGGAAAGTGGGTCTTGAATTTAGTTTCTGTCCAAGAAACTAAATTCAGGCAAAGGAAAGAATGGAAAGGCAAATTCATTATGGGAAAGATCTTGAACCCCTTGATGAACGATAGAGACGGGGTAGCACTAAACAAATGAGAAACCCAGCTGGAACTTCAGAAGTGATGTACCTGGGGGGTGCATCATGGAAAGATATAGTTGTAGTCACAGTGATAAAAGGCAACAGCGCTGTGATCTTCTGGCTACTCCAACTTTAGAAAAGTTTTCCAAGACCAAAGGAAACAGGACGGGACTGGACAAGGACTCAGCTTCTGCAGTCAGACGGAGCTAACTAGGAGATCCAGTTTTGCCACTCACTAGCTATATAAATTTGAGCAATGACTTAACCTCTCTTAGACTCCTATTTCTCATCTGTAACATGGCAGTAATTGCAGGCCTTTCTCATTGGCTCTTCATGAAAATAAAATAGATAATAGAACCATAAGTATCCTTTTAAAATATACACTAGATTACGTCACGCCTCTTCTCAAATTCTCCAATGCCTCCCCTCCACACCTTACTTCAGATAAAATCCTTAGTCTCTATATTTATCTACAAAATCTGCCTCCCCCTTTCTTTTCTGACCCTTTCTCCTACTGCTCTCACCACCCTCTACTCCACTTCAGCCACACTGGCTGCCTCGTTGCTCCTTGGACTAGCCAGGTTATGCGGCTCCCTTCCCTGAGGTCCCTGCCCCAGTGAGACTTCCCCTGACCGTAGTATATAAAATATCAACTCTCCCTCTAATTCTCACTTTCTCTGAGCTCCTTAGCCTGTGGTATTTTTCTCAATAGCACTAGCTCTATGTGGTATACCAGATGTCTGTTTGTTTATTGTCTGACTCAACTCAGTAAAATATGAGATTCATGAGGCCAGTTTTGTTCACTACTGGTGAGAGTCCACCAAATATTTTATTTCCACCTCTTGGCCTTTGCGGAATCCACTTAGTTTCACATAGAATGAAACTTCCTAGGTTTATGTGACTGATACAGGAACTACTACCAGGAGTGGGGTGCTATTATAAAAGATCTAAAACACACAATATTCCCAAGCAGTCATCCATCAAGCATGTATCAGTCAGGAAAGAATCAGTCATGCAGCAGGAACAAGCAACCCCAAGTCTTAGTAGATTAAAAATAACAATTATTTATTTCTCATTAATGTTTTGTGTTCATCATAAGTCAGCTTGGGCTCCTGCTCTGTGTTATCCTTACTCTAAGACACAGGCAGATGGAGAAGCTGAGATCTGAAACACTTTCAGTCACTATGGCAGAAGGATAGAAAGTTTTGGAAGGTCTCATACAGCAACTATTCTATTCTCCAAATTCACTGGCCTGAACAAGTCACATAATCCTACCTAACCTCCCAGTAACCAGGAAGTACAATTCTATGATGGGCCCAACAGGGAGAGTTGAAAATATTTGAACACAAAAAATGACTTTCATAAATTAACTCAGCATGTAGAAGGCAACCAACAAATATTTGTTGAATGGATTAATGACATATTCTGAGCACAATGCCTAGCCCTTGCTCAACACTCAGTAAATGAGAAATGTGGTTAATATGATTAGACTTACTTTGCTGTGAGTTCAGGGTTTTCAAAGAGTTGGGGAAAATCTGGGTGCAAATGCCACGAAGAATCCCATTGTTAGTCACCCCTCAATGTTAGCACCCAGGAGTGATCTTGCCATGAAGGGCATATCCTACCAATGTATTCCGTCTGAATAGTCTGACTGGCATTTTCTGAAGGTTTCAGAAAAGCTGCCAGCGTGACGCTTTCCACAGTCTCCAGTACGACGGTGGCCAGGGTGGACGTCTCCTCCTTGGTGAATGTGGACCAGGTGGGTGCTTGTTGAAGCACAGAGACAAAGGTCTTAGCTGTACTCTGCAAGGAAAGATATGTTTGTTCTCTGTCTCTCATTAATGAAACAGCTGTTCTCTCTGTTGTTAAGAAAGTAGGTTGGGCACCAAGGACAAAAGAGAATTAAAAAGGGGCATCTAGGGCTGGTCAGTTAGCTCAGTTGGGTACAGCATGGTGTTATATCCCAAGATCAAGGGTTCAGATCCCCAAAGCAGCCAGCCACCAAAAAATAAAGGGGTGGGGGAGAAGTGGGGGAGACATACGCTCAGGCTTCTTTTCCTAATTTAAGAGGGCTCAGTATTCAGGAGGAATACAAATTGGTGTAGACTTTATGAAATGCAAAAAGATACCACCTATAACAGCATAAATTGTGCATACCCTTTGACCCAGAAATTTCCCTTCCAGGAATTAGTCTTTCCAGATATACTTAAAAAATGTGCCAGGATCTTGTCCATTCAAGTTTATTTCAGGGTGGTTTGTGGAAAGCCTAAGTGCCCAACAGATTGGTTAAATAAATGAAAATGAAATCAAATAATGGGATAGTATGCAGCTGTTAAAAAAAATACTGTAGTATACCTATTATGCATTATCAATCAAAAAGGTCCATGAGCTATTGTTAAGTAACACAAAGTGCAGAATAATCTCATTGGTTCAGATATGAGTACTTTAATTTATACATTTGTGTTTATGGTATTTGTGTTTCTAGCACATAGAAACCAAAATAATGCACACTTGTATGAACCAGGTATTGTTTTAAATAACTTGTCTACTTTGAGGAAGATATCTATTAAGTAGAGGCTTTTATTTCTGATTTTAGATGGGGAAACAAGAACCCATATCTAGCAGGTGGAAAAACCAAGATTTAAACCTTGGCAGTCTGGCACCAGAGGCTGAATCATTAATCACTGCTCTAAACCTCTCACAGTAAGTGTTTGATAAATGACTCCTGTGTGTGTGTACACACACTCACAAGGTAAAAAGATATGGACAGATATACATCTAACTGTTCACATGATTATGTGTGGGGAATAGGGTTAAGGTAATAACAACAACAACAATAATAATAATAATAATGTTGATATTATTCCCCTTATTGATTGTCAATAAATTGACTATAACATGTGACTCTGACCCAAACAAACAAACAAACAAATATGAAAAGAATTCAGAACCTAATAAATGCAGGAAAGATAAGAATTAAATCCAGTCAGATGGCGAAGGAAATTAAACTAAAATCTGACCAGGAATACAAATTTTTATCTATCCAAATTAAATGATAAAATGACAAAAAGATTTCAATAAAAATGGGATAAGGGTGAAATTCGAGAGATCTTTGTCCATGAGAAACAGGATGCCCTGACTTCTGTACTCATGAAAGGGATGGTTTGGGGTGCCTCCCTGCTAACCTAAATAGCAAGAAAAATCTCAACTAAAAGCATCTGGTAAAATGTGGCATTTGATTCTATGGCTGATGAAATCTCCTTAACTATCCCTCTGAAATGTTAAATCTATTATTCTTAGCTGGGAAGTTTATTTTATATCTTCAGGAAAGTAAAAAAAATTTAGGCAAACTGAAAACCCTTAAGGGCAATACTTTTATGTTAAAGTTAGAAGGGTTGAGATCTTTATCATAATCTGGAAACCTTCATTTATTTAAAGGCTTTGGGACAATTGACACATTAGAGGAGCTAACCAACTAACCACATGATTTCATTGCAAAAAACCAACTAGACTTGTGATTTTAATGTGAACAATTTAAAAGAATGTGACTGTTTATAAACTGTATTGGATGTTATCATATTTATAGGTTCGATTGACTGGATTTATGAGTAATTCAAGGGCCTACTGACCTTGCCTGTTAGAATTTGTAAATATTCTTTATTAGGTATTTGAAATTTGGGGGTAAATTAGAATATTTGAAACATAATATAAAACATTTGAGAAAATTTAACTAACTTTATAAACAGGGTAAACCACTTATGGAAACTTAATTTGAAACCCCTATGCATGAATTTACATTTAATGAAAAAATATATTAAATTAATTTAAAATTAATTGAATTACAAATGCAAGTGTTATTTTACTTTCATGCAAAAATAACCAGATTTATAAATAAAACAACAACATCTGTACTCCAATTTAAAGACTTAAGGAAAACTAGATTTTAATATCTGCAACTGTAATGACCTAGCAACCTTGGAGAAATCCAAATCCATGTTCACTCACAAAAAATGGAATGTTTATAGCAGCTCTATTGATAATTGCCAAAAGCTGAAAACAACCTATAAGTCCTCTAAAGGTAAATGGATAAGCAAACTGTGGTACATCCATAAAATGGGATATTACTCAGCAATGAAAAATTAATGAAGCACTAATCCATGCTACGACATGAATAAGCTTTGAAAACTTTATGCTCAGTGAAAGAAGCCAGACACACAAGGAAAAACACTGTGTGATTCCACTTCTATGAGGCCCCTAGAGTAGTCAGATTCATAGAGACAGAAAGAAGACTTGTGGTGCCAGCATCTTGGGGTAGGGAGAATGGGAAATGTCTACAGAGTATCCTTTTGGGGTGATGTACGTGTTTCAGAACTTGATAGTGGTGATGGTTGCACAGCATTGTGAATGTACTAAATGTCACTAATAAAAAAAAGAAGGAATGGAACTATTGCTAAACACATCGATGAATCTCCAATGCACCATGCTGAGTGAAAGAAGCCAATTTCAAAAGGCCACATAATGAAAGATCTGGGATCTATACGGGTTAGTGTTGGAGAGAGTATCTGACTCTAAGGGAAAGCTGAGGAAATTTTTCAAGGTAATGAAACTGTTCTGCATCCTGATAGTGATTTAGTTCCACAAATCTATTCCATGGATGCCACTTACAGAACTACACACACACACCAAAAAAAAAAAAAAAAAAAAGGAAATTAAACAACATATTAATTTGTAAACTCTTACAGCTGTAATAAATTAAATATTAACTTACAACATGTTAATTACAAAGACGACTTTCTGCACCCAAAGTGTGCCTAAGATGTTTGAAACTTGAAACATAATTACAAAGACTTTCTTACCTCCAGGGAAACTCTGCTGGTTTTGTTTTCACAGGTATCATCAAGAACACCAAAGGTGGCATTAATTAGTCCACAGAAGGGCACCTGTGCCACAGGAGAAAGAACACTGTTGGCATGGATCAGTTTATCCCCCAAGCATGTCCTCTACAAAGTGGGCCGTCGAGCCCACCATCCAGGATGATCCTGAATTCCTAAGTCTCTGGAATTCTCAGGGAAATAAAAACTCATTTTTAGTCAGAATTAGAATCACCTTTCTCTTCCATTAATAAAAGAGGCAAATGTAAACAAGTAGCAAAACTATTTAGTGAAGTAAAACGATGGGGAAATGTGTAAATGAGCAGTCGACCAAATGGAATATTACTCAGCCCTAAAAAGGAACAAAGTTCTAATACATGTTACAACATGGGTGAACCTTGAAAGCATCATGCTAAGTGAACAAATATTGAATGATTCCATTTACGTGAGATGTCTAGATACACAAATTCATGAAAACAGAAAGTGGGTTAGAGTTTGCCAGCGACTGGGGGGAGGAAATGGTGAGTGCTTGCATAATGGGGAAGGGGTTTCTTACTGCGGTGATGAAAGTGTCTCTGGAACTAGAAAGTGGTTTTGGTTGCATAACATTGTGAATGGCCTAATGTCACCGAATTGTATACTTTAAAATGGTTAAACTGGCTAATTTTATGTTGTGTTTATTTTAGCACAAGTAAAAAGAAAAACAGTAGTCCAAGGTGTGGGGGAATTACAGAGCTAATTTACATGCTCATATTTAGAAGAGTGACATTAATTCCTAAAGATGTCCATGGAGCTTTTATATAATTAAAATATCCAAATTCCTCTTTGCGTGGCCTGGCTGTGTATCACCCATTCCATATCAGTTGGATGCAGGACCAACAACTTTATTGGTAGTAAGATTCCACATAATCTCCCCCTCTTCTTTTAGTAAAAGAATTCCCAACTTTTAGATAGACAAATATCCTCTCTTCTCAGCCTCCCTTGCAGCTAGCCATGACCATGTGGCTAATTTCTGGCCAATGAGGTGTAACCAGAAGTAGTACTCAGTCATACTCTTAAAGAGAAGAAAACTATGTCTTTCACTTCCTCTTCTCCCTTTCCAGCATCTGGGATGCAGATGTGATGGCAGGAGCTTGGGCAGCCATCTTGGACCACAAAGTGATATGCTTGCATTAATGATGGCTGAGTATTATAGAACCATCCTATCAACTCTGCACAGCTTACACTCAGACTGTTACAGAGGAGAGAAACTGCTATCTGATTTGGGCCACTGTTGGCGAAAACTGCAAAAATAATATCCTACCTCAGTGGCTTCAAGGAAAACCCCAAGAACTAGGAACTTTCAAAAACACTTACATTTTTAAGCTCCACTGCTGCTCCCTTCTGGCATTGCTGGACCTGCAAATTGTCGCGTATGACATCTTCCTTACACTTGAAGGGAACCCCTAAGAAGAAAGCAAAAGCAACCAAACTAAACTTCAACCACAGCAAGATATGATTAAAAGGCAAGACTAATTTTTTTGCCCCGCCCTGCTTAAAATCCATCCATTGCCAAAATATACATGTTGAACATGAACAAGCTACAACTACACACTACAACAGGAGGAATTCTAAGGCGCATAATATTGAGTGAAAAGGGGCAAGTCAGAGAAGACTGAACATAGTTTGATACCATTTTTTACAAAACACTACAGCAAGCAAAACTAAGCAAAATGTTGTTTGGAGCTATATACCCAGGTGGGAAATTTTTTTTTTAAATTAGGGGAATAGTAAAAACAAAATTCTAAGTGGTTTCCTCCAACAAGAAGACAGGAAGACAAAGTGTGGAAGGAGAATGTGGGAGACACAGGGGCACTGATGGTATTCTCGCTCTCATGATGGGAAGTGCCTCAGATTTTTTTACTGTTATGCTTTATTGACTCCATATAGGATATGTATATTTTTAATGTATCAAATAACCCACCATCTTAAAATTTTAAACCTTTCATGGCTCTCCATTGTTCTTGAGGGGAAGAAAACTTTTCCAAAATTCTTCACATGGCACACAAGGCCCTGCAGAATCGGACCTCTACCTCATCAGATACATTGAATAGCACTTCCCCTTGACCTCACTTTGCATGAGTCTCAGGGCCTTTGCACTTACTATAACTGGGAACACTGTGACCATTCTTTGTCTGGATAATTCCTACTCCTCCTTCAAGTTTCTGCTTAAATGTCATTTGCTTGGAGCATATCAAATATCCCACAAGTCATTCCAAAGCACACAACAATTTTTTTAATTGCTGTACTCATCATAGTTATAATTAAGTAATTGTGTGTATGCTCTCTGGCTTCTTCCTTAGACTATAAACTACATAAGGGCAAGTATCATGCTTGTTATTTCTAGGATTAAATCCTCAGAACCTAGTGCAGGGGCCTGTTTAATTAATTAATAGTGAATTTATTAATTAATAGTTGATCCAAAAATAATTTATTGGGTTAATGAATTAATGAGTGAGTAAATGAATGAATAAAAATAAAAATAA
>NW_007733294.1:0-215 GCF_000696425.1 Galeopterus variegatus | reverse complement strand
GGTTAACATCAGACTTCTCAGCACAAACCCTAAAAGCTAGAAAGGAATGGGATGATACATTAAAAATACTAAAAGACAAAGATTGCCAGCCAAGAATACGTTGCCCTGCAAGGCTGTCCTTCCGAAATGAAGGGCAAATAGTATATTTCTCAGGCAAACAAAACTGCGGGAGTTCATCACCACACGACCACCCTTACAAGTAATTCTCAAGGGAG
>NW_007733293.1:106070-113793 GCF_000696425.1 Galeopterus variegatus | reverse complement strand
CTGTAGACTCTCAGTCTTGGGGGCCACCAGAATCATTGTCTAGTTCCTGGGCTTGGATCGTTCCTGGCCCACTGAGTGGTCTCACTGACTACTCCTTCTCTATCTTTCCTTCCGTCATTTGCCACCCATGAGAAGTGTTAATTAGCACAAACGAGTCAAAGGCATATGAAAATAAGACCAAAATAAAACCAAATTTCCTTTGGAAACTTGACCTTTTTGCCCTTGGAGAGAATCCAAAGGCTGTGATTGAAGTTGTCCAGTGGCATGCTCTCTTCATTAAGCCAGAGTGCCACTCTGAAGATTGTAATGTAAGAGAAAGTTGTAAATAATCCTCTTGGCACTGAGAATTGTTCTCTCTTTTCAAGCCTTCAAACTGCTCCTCTAGAGCAGACTCGGAGCTAAATGAAGACGAGGAACAAACTGTACCAAACTCCAAATTGATGCTGAGGACATGATCAGATTCTCAGTCACTCCCCTTCTTCCTGTGGCACTTTAGAGCTGAAGGCTGGGGTAGGGACTCCTGCTGAGTCCTGGCTGCATTAGTCATAGCAGGGTGGTGACCACTCTGACTGCAAATTACAGATTTCTGCCTCTGCCTGTAAACTGTCATAGCACAATTAAGGAAACTAGATTGGAACTCCTTATACCAACCACTTCTTCTAGCCAACTATCTTTTAACTTCTGCCAAGGCTTTTTTTTCTTTTTCTTTTTTTTTTTTAACTAAAATCAAGTTGTTCAGCCTCCAAAAATAACATCTGTTGCTCAGAGCAACATTTTCAAACAACATAATAAACTGTACTTCCAGAAAATATACACTCTGTGCTTCCCTAAGGGAACTCACAGAATGGATGATACGGGATTCTGGGCTCCCTCATTTCATGTACTGCCTGCCCCTGGGCAAATTATTTAGTTGATATGGGTGGTGGTAAGAGCTATCATCTACAATTTACCTTCATGTGTAGCATTCAGTGACTGAAGTAGCTGTAAATAACAGCCCTACCTAGAGATGCCTGGCAGGATTTCACTAGCAGAATGTACTTTTAAACTGGGATCATGGTGCCCTAGAGTAGGTACCAGAGAGAGCTCAAAAGGTTAAAAAATAATAATACCCATAACACTCCAAGTACAGCACAGTTTTTAGATTCTCTGCAAGGTAACTCTGTTTTCAGGGATCACCTTCACTCCTACCTCCCAGTATTACTCTGCAACTTGCTAATCTTAGAATCCTATCCTCTCCATCTCTCCCTGTTGACTTTTTGGAGATGGGAGATGGACAAACCATGGAGGTGCTTGGATCAAAGTCTGCTCCATGATTATGAGCTTCCTTGATCGTCTTGTAGGTGAAGGCCACTCTTTACAGGAGACTGGAAGAGGATATGCAGGTGGTATATAATCATTACCACTGCTTGAGATAATTCAAAACTCATTTCTGCATGCACAGGGTGAAGAACGACTTAGCTGCATGAGAACCCCTCATTTCTAACACTATGCAGATAGTATCCTGGGGTTTCTTCTAGCCTGAAAGATACTGAAAATGAATACCCACTCTCATGGGCTTGCAAGGAGAATTTTAAAAAATAAAACCTCATCTTTGTACGGTTCATCCAATTTAATCTACTTTCTTGATCCTATGGAGGTGTGAGGCAAAGAGGATGGGAAAATGTAAATTTTATTCTCAGTTTTTGGGACTCTGGACAAGTCACTCAGCCCCTCTGAGCCTGTTTCCCGGTGATGATGGTGATGATATCACTACTACCACCCACCTTCCCTAATATATATGTTATTTGAAAACCACAAATGAACGTATATGAAATGACTTTATGAAAGACGTAAATATTTGAAAGAATTTATTGCTACCATTTTTATTGTTATTTTTCAGAATGTTGTAATCAACCACTATACTGCCTGACAAAGGGCTGTACTAGATGCTAAGAGGCCTCCCGACCCTAACACTCTATTATGCTCTGTGCCCATGCTCTCTTTCATCATTGAAGGTCCAAACACCAATGAAAATATGTCTTACAAGTAAGGTGGGTCTTATTAAGGAGACAATGCATAAGCAAGCCGTGGTGCAGAGCATACATTTCTTACCAAGTGTAAAGATGACTGAGGGTTAGCGTGACCTGGCTTTCCCAGCTGCACCCCCCAGAGGCTCAAGCAGAGCAGAATTTCCCAGAGACTAGACTCAGCTTGGGTTGAATGCGACTCTCTGCTGGGTTACCCTGAGAGGAGTCCAGCCCCGAGATTGGTCCTCCCTCTTTGTTTTATAGTGAAATCACAGGGGATTTAGGTTCTACATTCATTGTGAAAACTCTCCCCACCCCTAGGTCAATGTCTGCCTCTTCTGGAGCAGTGTTTCTCAAAGTTCAACACCATCAGAATCACGTGGGGGGCTTGTAACACCCACATTGCTGGACCCACATCTCAGACTTTCTGATTCAGTGGGTCTGGGCTGGGGCCTGAGAAACTGCATTTCTAAGACGGTACTGATACCACTGGTCTCGCAATCGCACACTAAAAACCACTGTTCTGTAGGAGCCATCATATATTCTGGTATCTGAAATGACCCTTTAAATGTGCCACAAAAACAAACAGCCTTGTGAGGTGGTTCGCATGGAAGCTGGAATAGAAGGTGCTTCTAAAAAGGTAGTAATCATGGGTGGTGTTAACTTTAAAAACAGACAATATAGTTATATAAATTACATCCAGATTTTTGTGCAGATCTCTCTCTCTTTAACATTTTTATGCAGACACAAAATCATACTGCTGTTTTGTTTTGTTGCTTAATCTTTTTTCCCCTCTGGCTATTAAAAGTGAATAAAGTTTTAATTGGTTCTTTGCCCAAATCCAGGCAAAAGGCTTTCAGAATGGTGACACAGATTTACAAAATGCCCTTTGAAAGTTGGATAATTATTGGAAATCTGGTTCCAAGAGAAGGTAAGGTCAACTTTACACCTCAGTGTTTCCCTTCATTATACCTGCAAGTCTGGCTTATGATTGCTTCTCATGTAATTAAACAATTAAGCTCTTCACCACTCTGTTGTCACACTCAGATCTCCAAGGCTTCACAACAGAAGTGTGCACCATTCCCTACTTTCCTAAAAAGATTACATTTCCTGAGATTTATGTGCTGTTTTCAATTTCTATATGAATGATATGGAGGTAGTCCCCTGTAGTTTCAATCCCCCTCCATGAACAAGAGGTGGAGTATTAACACCAGGAGCCTCTGCCGTCCCTGTTGGCCTGACTAGCTGCAGAGCAACACAACAGTGAGAGGGTACTGCACTGAGTCTGGAGACCAGGACCCATTGCAGCACAGTGCTTACTGGTTCCAGAGCCTTGAGGAAGCTCCTTGGCTCCCCAGAGCTTTTTCAACTGTAAAATGGAGCCAATAATCTGTGCCTGGTCTGCTTCAGAGGATTGTTTTGATGATCAAAATAAAAATGAGATAACATGAATGAAAGCACTTTGGAAACTGTTAAGCCTTAAAAAAGTCAAGGTCTCCTTGGTGTCATGTTTTGGGTACAGTGATGGATTGTCAGCTTGCCCTGATGCGTGCTTGCAGGCTGCACTCCTGCTCCTGGGGAGTGACTTCTCAAACGTGTGCTGCTGCTGTATACCTGAAGACTGAGGAGACGTGCCTACAACCCCACACCAATTCACCACCATTTCTCTGCTGTTGTGAAGGTAATAAAATCACTTCCAAACTCATGATGTCTCTTAAACTTTATTTTATTTTATTTTTGTCCTTTTTGAGACCGGCCGCACAGCACTCAGCCAGTGAGCACTGTGAGCGCACCGGTCATCCCTATATAGGATCCGAACCTGCGGCAGGAGCGCTGCTGCGCTCCCAGCGCTGCACTCTCCCGAGTGCGCCATGGGCTCAGCCCTAAACTTTATAACAATATACAGTTAATATTGTTTCCTCCAATTTGCAGGTGAAGAAACAAAGACGCCGCTTCTTACTGTCTTCTCAAGTACATAGTAAGGGGCAGAACCCAGTCTAGAGCCAGGTCCTCCAGAAAGTGCCATTCTCTTTCCATCTCTAAGGTCTTTTCTTCTGGGAAACCAAGTTTAAGTGGGTAAATAAATAGGTAGGTAGGTATACAGATAGATAGAGAGCCAACTAAAAGTTCTGTCCTGCTGCTACAATAAAGCTTCTCTTCTTGTGTATGAAAATAATATTATTTTAATGACCTTGGGGAAGAAAAGGTTGTAAATCAAAGGGATACTAAGGCGAAGAGGTTAAACAACAGAATGGGAGTTGACTTTGGTTTGCCAGTGAAGTGAATCACAAACCCAGACTGAAACCCACACGACTGAGGCAGTGAGGCGTAAGTGGTTTTACATCACGACAGGTGCTGTAAAAGCCAACCGATAAAGACAGATCTGTAGTTAGTGCTCCTTTTAGCTCTACAGGGGTATGATGGATTTTATGCACTACCTTAACTGAATCACAGGGTGTCCAGATATTTGGCTAAACATTATTTCTGGGTATGTTTCTGAGGACGTTTCCAGAAGAGATTGGCATTTGAATTGAGATTCTAAGTAAAGATGGCTTTCACCAATGCAGGTGGGTGATGCCCAATCTTTTGAGGGCTTGACTATAACAAAAGACAGAGGAATTTGCCTCTTCTGCCTGACTGCTTGAGCTGGTTGTCAATCTTCTCCTACCTTCAGCACACCTGGCTCTTGGGCCTTCAAATTTGGACTGGAATCTACACCACCTTTGGAACTTTCCAGGGCCTCCGGCTTGCAAACAGTAGACTGTGGAACTGTTCAGCCTCCACAATCATGTAATCATGTAAGCCAATTCTTCATAATGAATCTCTTCGTGTGTGTGTGTGTGTGTGTGTGTGTGTGTGTGTGTACAAGTATATGTCATATTGATTCTGTTTTCGTGGAAAACTCTGACTAATACAAGGGATCTCCCTCAGATATCTACAGAATTTTATTTTTATGAGTTCCTAGCCAGGCATTTATGTGATACCAATTCCTGGCCAGCACTAAACTTCCCCTCTTAATGATTAACCCACACTCCTTATGGAGACCATAAAGTGGGGACATTAACAGAAGCCAAATTCTACATAAGCAATGAAACAAGGAGGGCACACATCATCCACTAAAAATGTATGTAGTGTGCATGTGTGCATGCATGTGGGTATAATATCAGGGATCTACAATACAGGAGTTCAGGGAGACCAGATGCTGACTCAACTTACAAAGTGTTTTGCACTTTTAATCATTATAAAATTCAAAGTAAATCAAAAATACATACATAGGAGTTGCACTTATAACCAAATTTAACTACTCATATAAGAATAAAACTTAAGACCACTTTAACATAAAGGTGCAATTTTGCTTAAATAAAATTATTACTATAAGTTATTTATAAATTAATATTAAAGGAGTGAACCCTAACGTAAGCTATGGACTTGGGTGACAATGAAGTGTCACTGTATGTTCACTGATTGTAACAAATGTACCCTTCTGGTGCAGGAGGTTGATGGTGACGTAGACTATGTGTGAGGGGGAGACAGGGTATACAGGAACTCTGAACTTCCTGCTCAATTTAGTTGGAAACCTAAAACCGTTCTAAATATAAAGTCTATTTTTTAAACAAGAAATATTAATAAATTATATATTTGTTAAAAGCACACTTTCTAGAGCGTGGTCTTCTGGGTTACTGCTATAATCTGCATTTTACAAATATGCAGAGGCCAGTAGCTTCTAATCCCTGAGTTCAACGTGGTGGCCTGGAGGATGGACTCTCGTTTAACTTTTGGAATTACGTTCTGAATGAACATAATTTCTAGAACATGTGACAGGCGGCCAAGCCAAAGGAAGCCTACAGACTCCGGCAGTGCAAAGGCACTCTGAATCGAGATGGGCATTTTCAGCTCTCACAGGAGATGCCACAGCTTTCCCCTATAGTCTGCCTCCTTCCAAATTAACTTCCCCATAAATAAAATCATTCCAAACAACCACTTTTAAAAATCTATATCACCTTCCTAAAAGCCAGAGGAAATAAAAATCACAATTCATTTAAAGCCAAATGCTAACACTTTCTCTTCTACTACATGACCGTGAGTATAAAGAAAGGTCTGCAGACAATTCAAGGAAGCTTTAGAAAATAACAGCTTTATTCAGAAGTTATTATTCTCTTTGATATACCAACAGAGAGAATTCAATTGATGTGTTTATTGTGTTTATAACCACAGTAACATGAATGATGATATTCAGGTCTCTCTGGCTTATGAGGATCAATGCATGTGGTGCTACTGTCTTGCTTTGGGATGTGTGCATTCATCCATTTAGAAAGCTGTAACCAGAGCTGGTAATTGGAGCTGGTGTTTAGCCTTCTTGTTGCANTGTAAAAGCCAACCGATAAAGACAGATCTGTAGTTAGTGCTCCTTTTAGCTCTACAGGGGTGTGATGGATTTTATGCACTACCTTAACTGAATCACAGGGTGTCCAGATATTTGGCTAAACATTATTTCTGGGTGTGTCTCTGAGGCTGTTTCCGGAAGAGATTGGCATTTGAATTGAGATGCTAAGTAAAGATGGCTTTCACCAATGCAGGTGGGTGATGCCCAATCTTTTGAGGGCTTGACTATAACAAAAGACAGAGGAAGGGAGAATTTGCCCCTTCTGCCTGACTGCTTGAGCTGGTTGTCAATCTTCTCCTACCTTCAGCACACCTGGCTCTTGGGCCTTCAAATTTGGACTGGAATCTACACCACCTTTGGAACTTTCCAGGGCCTCCGGCTTGCAAACAGTAGATTGTGGAACTGTTCAGCCTCCACAATCATGTAATCATGTAAGCCAATTCCTCATAATGAATCTCTTCGTGTGTGTGTGTGTGTGTGTGTGTGTGTGTACAAGTATATGTCATATTGATTCTGTTTTCGNCCATTTAGAAAGCTGTAACCAGAGCTGGTAATTGGAGCTGGTGTTTAGCCTTCTTGTTGCATATATATGAATTAGTGAATACCACTAATTTTACTCTACCTGGTGATCTTCTGATTTTTCCCCACATATCAGTACCCTGAACTTACTAGACATTCAACAAATATTTTAATTGAATGACTAATGCCATAGATAAATGAATTAATGCAAGGTGAGTTCAGAGACCAAGTAATTTGAAAAATTCTCAGTTTGAATGTTTTTGAAATGACAGTTTTTGAAAGAACAGGGGATAAGGCTGGACTGTAGATTGGAGATGGGCTGTGGGAAATCATGAATGGCCAGATGAGGAGCTGGGGGAAGAAGAGCCACTAAAGATTTCTGAGTGGTGCAGGAACACAATCAAAGCACGCTTTAGTAAGAATGTGATTAGAAGTGAGTAGTCAAAGTAAATATCGATTAGACATACTTAAATAGCAATCGTTCTTTTTATTTTCTATTGTTACCTGAACTATTTTAAAATCAGTTTTAGGTTAACCAGAAAAGGCCTTGAAATATCAAAAAAAATAAATTATTCAGTTTCCTTGAACTCATACAAAAGAGTATTTTGTAAGTGATGTAGTCCCAAGGAAAAGAACACTGAAAAAATAATAGTTTATAAAATAATAAAATAATATCCTAAAATAATGGAGGTTATTGGTTAAACATCCTAATAATAAAAAATGCTAATAATTAATACAATTATTATATGTAGTCCTCTAATTTTTATAAAATAAAGTATTTCAACATGTTTAAGGCCTAATACTTTTTACTAAT
>NW_007733293.1:103304-104899 GCF_000696425.1 Galeopterus variegatus | reverse complement strand
TATATATATATATATATATATATTTAGAAGCATAATTGCTTGCTCATATGTTATCTCTGTGTAACACTTTTGGGAACTGCCAATTTGTCTCCTAAAATAGCTACCCCATTTTACGTTCCTATCAGCATTATTTGAGAGTCCCAATTTTCCATATCCTTGCCAATATTTGCCATTGTCTGTGTTTTGGTTATTTCCATCCTAGTGGGTGCAAGTGGTATTGTATTGCAATTTTGATTTGCATTTCTCTAATGGCTAATGATGTATCATTTTATGTGCTTATTGTTCATAGTATATCTTCTGTGGATAAATGTCTATTCAAATCCTTTGTCCACTTTTAATTGGGTTGTTCATCTTTTATTATTGAGTATAAAGATTCTTCATAAATTCTGGTTAAAAAATCTCTTATCAGATATTTGATTTGAATGTATTTTCTCCCATTCTATGAGTTGTTCTTTTACTTTCTTAATAATGCCCTTAGATGCACAAAAAGTTTTTAATTGTGATGAAGTCCAATTTATGTATTTTTTCTTTTTTCACTTATACTTTTCATTCTATATCTAAGGAACCATTGCCTAACCCAAAGCCACAAATACTTACTCCTAGGTTTTCTTCCTAGAGTTTATAGCTTTAAGCTCTCATATTTAGATCTATGACACATACTAAGTTAAATTTTGTATATGGAGTGAGGTACAGGCCCAACTTCATTCTTTTCCATGTAGATATTCAGTTGTTTCAGAACCATTTGTTGGAAAAACTATTCTTTCTCCACTGAATTGTTCTGTCACGGATCAATTGCTCATAAATATATGGGGTTTTATTCTGGTCTGTTTTACTCCATTGATTTGTATATGTCTATCCTTATTCCTGTACCACACTGTCTTGATTACTGTGTCTTTGTAGTAAGTTTTAAAATCAGGAAATGAGTCTCCAACTTTGCTCCTCTTTTACAAGATTATTTAGATATTCTGGGTCCATTGCATTTTCACATAAATTTTAAGATCAGCTTGTGATTTTTAACAAAAATCCCAATGAAATTTTTATAGGGTTTGTATTAAATCTACAGGTCAATTTGGGACATACTGCCATCTTGCCATCTTAACAATATTGATTCTTCCAATTCATAAATATGGGCTGTCTCTCAACTTATTTCAGTCTTTAATTTCTTTCAGAAATATTTTGTACTTTTCTTTTTTAAAATTTATACCTAAATATTTTACTCTTTTTATTCTATTGTAAATGGAATTGTTTTCTTAATTTTATTGTTAAATTATTCATTGTGAGTCTATATAAAGATAATAGATTTTTATAAATTAATTTTGTCTCTTGGAACCTTGATGAACTTGTTTATTATTTCTAATAGTTTTTTAGTGAATTCCTTAGTATTTTCTATATACATGATTATCTGTAAATAGAAAATGTTTTACTTATTCTTTCATAATATGTATACATTTTATTTTTAAAAAATATTTTTATGCTGCCTTTTATATTTACCTATGCTGTTCCTTTACTGTGCTCTTTACTTCTTTAGGTAAAATCAGGTAGTTCCTACTGTCCTTTCAATTCTGTCTGAAGGATTCCCTTTAGCTTGTTTTGTA
>NW_007733293.1:82413-102833 GCF_000696425.1 Galeopterus variegatus | reverse complement strand
TTGTTTTGTAAGACAAAAATGTTAGAGACAAATTCTCTTGTTGGGCTGCAACCGCTGCACTTGCTATAGCAATTGCTAGGGTGAAAGGAGGCCACACCAAATGGCAGCTGTTTAAGTTCCCCACCTGCATGGTCCACACAAGATGGTGCCTAGAGGAAGCAAAGAGGGAGGGTCACTTTTAGTTCTGCAAAAATTCTTATTGGTAGTTGCACTTTTCCGCACTCGTGATCAGTGTATGATCAGTAGGCTAAGCATAGGAAAGTAAGGCGCATGCACATGTGACCTTTCCAGTGATTGGCTCTCAGTGTGGAAATCCCCTGCTTGCTTAGATGTAAGTACAAGTGCTTAAAAGACAATAAACGGAACTGCTTGACGGAACCCCCACCGCGTCTGAGTGTTCCTTTGCGGGCTGAATAGGCGGGCAGTGCACTCACCCACCTTCAGGGATCCTTCTTCGGCTTATGCCGCAACTTATCTGGTCCTGCCTGGGGGGGATAGGGAATCTGCCGGGGATCACTCAGTGGCCACAGCCAGGGAAATCCGGAGCCTGGGCCTGGCTGACCAAGAGAGCACCCCGACATTCTCTCAGTTTCTGTTTATTAGAGAATGTCTTAATTTCTCCTTCCTTTTTGAAGTATAGTTGTGCTAGATGTTGAATTCTTGAATGACAGTCTTTTTCTTTCAGTACTTTGGATATGGCATCCCACTCCATTCTGGCCTCCGCGGTTTCTGATTAGAAGTCAGATTTAATCTTATTGAGGATTCTTTATACATGATGGATTTTTTTGCTTTTGCTGATTGAAACATACTCACTTCATCTTTGTCTTTTGAAAGTTTAACCATGATATGTACAGGCATGGATTTCCTTCAGTTCATCCTACTTAAGTTGGTTGAACTTCTTGGATATATAGACTAATATTTGTAAAATCAAATTTGGGAAGTTTTGGCCATCATTTCTTTAAATAATCCTTCTGTTTCTTTCTCTCCTCCCCTCTCAGACTCCCATAGTATGCATGTTGGTTTGCTTGATAGTCCCACGGTCCCAGAGGCTCTGTTTATCTTTCTTTTTTATTTTTCCTTTCTGTTTCTCACACTCAATTGACCTGTATTAAAGTTCACCAATTCTTTTTTCTGCCAGCTACAATCTACTATTGGGCCCCTCTAATAAATTTTTCACTTTAGTTATTGTACTTTTCAACACCAGAATTTCTATTCAGTTCTTTATTTATAATTTCTATTTCTTTATTGATATTCTTTATTTGGTGAGATATCATTTTCATACTTTTCTTAAATTCTTTTGACATGTTTTCAATAAGTTCTTTGAACATATTTATAAAAGCTGATTTAAAGTCTTTGCCTAGTAAGTCCAAGACCTGGGATCCCTCAGAGACAGTTTCTATTCTCTGCTTTTTTTCCTATACAAGGGTGTTACTTACTTGTTACTTTGTAAGTTTCATTTTTTTTCTTTCTTTGAAAAACTGGACATTTAAAAAACATAATGTGGCAACTCTGGAAATCAGATCAACAGCTCCCAATCAAGTTTTTTCTTGTTGTTGTCTTTTTTGTTTTTTGTTTTTGGTTTTGTATGTTTGGTAACTTTTCTGGACGAATCCTGTAAAGTCTGTATTCCCTTTAGTGTGTAACCTCAGAAGTCTCTGTTCAGGTAGCTTATTAATCAGCTAATGATTGGTCACAGATTTACTTAATTGCCTTGAAAATATATGTCTCCCAACCTCTGTGTGTATGTTGGGGCATGACTTCAGTGCTCAGGCAGTCAGTTTTCAACTCTGCCTTAGACTTCATTTCCTGCTTCCACAGGACTTCCAGGTCAGCCAGAGGTTAGAGACCGGGGCCCTCACAGGTCTTTACTGTGCATGCATACAACCTTGCACATGAGTGCAGCCTTCTACATCCCCAGGAGTACCTTAGAGCTTTTCAAAACCCCTATAGACATCACATCTCATTTCCCTTACCTTCCTTTTAAGTTTCTGGCCAGGCTCTTGTTTGTCTGTGATGTTAAACAATTATCACTGATTGTTTTTGACAAATGCCCCAGGGATAGGGCTTTTCCTCCAGCAGGTGTTCTGAATCAGATCAAATAACAACAACACTCTGAATGGGGTTTTCCAGAGGCTGTGAGATAGATAAAATAGTGACAGTGCTCTGCACAAGCAACTTTTTGTGGAGCTCCAAACTGCATCTGCCCCACGAGCTCCAAGGTTTCTGATTTTCACTGCTACCACGGTTGTGAGGCTGCTGGTTTTCAAGGCTACTGTAGAGGTGGAAAAAGAGTGATAACTGTAGATCAAGTTAAAATGCCACAAACCCTGCAGTTCTTAATGAGGCTCAAGAGTTTTTTTCTGAATAAGCACTTTTCTGATTGTTACAAGATTTTGGTTAATTTCCAGAGATCCAAAAAGTTGATTGGACAGTTTTTTCAGTGTTTTTATTGCCTCTATGGCAGGGCAAATTTACAGAGATCCTCATTCAGCCATTCCAGAAGTCCCCTACTATTATTTTTTTAAAGGGAAACCTGAAATTTAATTGAAACCTTTCTTACATTACAAATGATTCTTCATCTTTTTTTCATCTACTTTATTTAGATGATTTCACACTTTGTTCAAAATTTATAAATTTATGGCATGTGACAGAAGCCTAAATTTTTCTAATCTCTTTCAGCACCTTCTTCATATCACATAGTTTCTAATATTATATACAGGGTTTAATCTCCCTAGTGACCCTCTTTTCTATTCTCCTTAATTTGGTTATGCCTTTCTTACCATGGGGTACTCAGAACACAACATTTCTGATGTAATGAGACCTTTGCAGAACATAGGAGGGCTTTCTCTTCTCCCCTGTTATGGGTATTATGCTTATATTGTTTATATTGCTTATACTGTTATATTGCTGTTGTGCACACTTGCTTGAGCATGTGAGCCTGCATAGACTAATATCAGCTAGAGGCAGAACACTGGATAATGAAAAATGTAAAATAGATGCTTAATATGTTAGTCTCTGTTGGAGACTTGGTACTGGGGTACATTGGGATTTGAAAATGGCCAGAAGGCCAGTCTGCCGAAACATATCTTTCTGACTGTCTATCATGATACCTGTAAATACTTTAGAAAACAATGAAAGAAAAAAATCCATCAATCATTCATGACTTGCAGGATTGAATTTAAAATACCAAAGCACACACATTTTTCTTTGATATTTTATTTTGTTATTCTTTAAGAATATTTTTTTCAAATGTTGAACTAGATTAAGAGATTTCTTCTTCCATTGTGAAATGCATTACTTTAGAGTATCTTTTTAGTAATTGACCTTTCAATAAAAGAGCTCACAGCTCACTCTTGCCTATTAACTAAACACACACACACACACACACACACACACACACACACACACACACACACACACACCCCTTAAATACCAAGAACACAAAAAGGGTGAATAAACCAATTTGGCCATTAATGCTTTCTGATATCTGATTAAAATATTATCATAATGAAATAAAGCATTAATTTTATTGAAAATGTTCTTAATTTTTGTTTCTATATGATATATATAGTATGCTTAACCCTTTGTTTACTTTCAAACAAATTTAAGAACATACTTTGGCATGATAAGTTACAGTTTTTAAAAACTTTTACAACTCATACAGAACAATTCTCCCACTATAATTTGGCCAACTTATCTATGAAGTTCGTCTGAAATTCATACCATTGCTTAATAGAACACCTCAAAGTACATTTCTTTCCAATAAATTCAATGGCCCCATGTTTAAACAAGAAAAAGAGCAAAAATAATCAGAGTATGTTTTAGAACTGAAGACACCTAAGCTGTCAGCTTAAAAGAACATCTGTTATCAATCTTCTATCTTATAAACATCTAGGCTCCACCTAAAGATCTAGAGCAAAGGCCAAAAAAAACTTTGACAGATCCTATGACGAACATGAGGAATGCAGAAGCAAAAGACTAAAATTGTGATATCCTGGGTTCCATCTCTTTTTTTTTCTTAACTTGTAAAACTTATCAGATTATTTTTGCTGCTCATAACCATGATATTACACTTTTCTATTTGTGGTGTTAACCAGAGGTACAGAGCACATGGAAAAGGGGAGTTGGAAACACAAATTTAGACATTCAAATACTAGAATCCCTGGATTTCACCTTTTTAGCTTCTTTCCCAAATAGGTTATAACTCTTCCCTGGAACAGAATTTATAGTTTCATTGCTGAGGTGAAATAGGAAAGAAGAAAGATGTGTGCTATAATGGAAGAATACTCTGCAATTTTCTCATTTTGAATATGTATTAAGAAGAATTTGATTATACAATAAAATAACTTCAAGAATAGCTCTAAGCTCCCTATAAATGGCTAACTATATTCTGCTTATTCATTTCAACAATCCTAACGTGCTACCTCCCATCCCACTTAAAATGGCACCACTGAGTTTTTCTGCAATATCTACTATTATATATTTTGGGGGAGTCTCTAATAAAAATATGAAAACTGGGACCTTGGCACTAATGAAAGGACTGTGCAAACCAAATGTATCAGAAATAATCAATACATGATCTAGGAAAGAGCCCAAGACAATATCAATCTGGGTTTTTCCTTGATTTTATACACTTTTGTTTTATTTCAGGACAGAATATGCTTTAGATTCAGAGAGGCCTAGATTTGAGTTTCAGGTTCATCTTTTGCTAACTAATTGTGTGACATTACGCAAGTTACTTATATTTCAGCCTCGATTTCCTCATCTGTGAAATACAGATAATAAAACCTCTTATGAGGACCAAATCATAAATTAAATGACTGCATGGAAAGGAGTTTGACTTCTGCAAACCTCCAAGACAACTATCTAGGATATGTACACAGCAGCACCCTCCAAGTTCCTCAATTCATATGGGAATTCAATAAAGGGACCATTTCATTAGAGATTGAAAATATATGCTTTCCTGAAGAGGTTCTCCCTATTAGCATATAATTGTTTTTTCTTCTGGAGTTATAACTGTGTTAAAAAGTCAGGTCAACTCTTTTATCTTAATTATAAGAAGTGGGTGCCTAGAATAAAATTTTCTTAATTAATTACTAAGAGTTTGTATTGAAACTGTAACTTATTACTTTCTCTAGCTTCTATGTTGCCTGGAACAAGATTGTTTCCCCATGACCCAGTTATAAAAAGATTTTGGACATCAGAAAAGAAGTAGGTTTCCAGTCAAGATGGCGGAGTAAATGGTTCCTAGTGTCACTCTCTCCTACAAATCAACCAATTTGCAACTATTAAAATGTAACAACTGGAAAACCAAGAGCCATGCTAGAACAGGTAGAAGCCACATGCCACAGGACCACCAGCTCAGGCCAGTGCCCACCACCCAGAGAGGCCTGAGAGTTGCTGGGTCCACACTCCCCGAGTCAGCCACACTGGAACAGGCAGGAACCGTGGGACCTCCAGCCTAGGTCAGTCCCCACCACTTAGAGAGGCCCGAGAGCCACCAGGCCCACACGGCCTGAGTCAGCTGTACCAGAACAGGCAGGTGCCATGGGACCCACAGCCCAGGCCAGTGCCCACCACCCAGAGAGGCCTGAGAGCCACCAGGCCCACATGCTCTGAGTCAGCCACGCCAGAAAGGCAGGTGCCATGGGACCCCTAGCGCAGGCTAGACCCCACTAGCCCAGAATTGTCAGTCCCTTCAGGATGCAGGCCAGACATCAGGGTGGAATGAGTGGACTGTGATATCCCATGCCACAATGACTAAACACCAAAGGAAAGATATCAGAAATATGAAAAATCAAGAAAGCACATCACCACCAAAGGAAAATAATAACTTTCAAGCTCTAGATCCTATAAATCATGAAGTCCTCAAAATGACTGACATGGAATTTCACATAACAATTCTAAGGAAACTAAATGAGATCCAAGAAAACTCAGTTAGACAACACAATGAAATGAAAAAAATATTCAGGACCTGAAAGAAGAAATGTATAAAGAAATCAATGACCTCAAAAATAATGTATCAGAGCTTGTGGAGCTGAAGGATTCATTCAACAAAATAAAAAACACAACAGAGACTCTATCCAGCAGGCTAGAGTAAGCAGAAGAGAGAGTTTTTGACCTTGAAGACAGGCTGTTTGAATTAACACAGGCAGACCAGAAAAAAGAAAAAAAGAATTTAAAAAACTGAAGAAAATCTAAGAAAGACAACAGACAACCTTAAGCAGTCAAATGTCCAAATCACAGGTATTCCAGAAGGGAAGGAAAAAGGAAATGGCACTGAAAGCATATTCAATGAAATAATAGCAGAAAACTTCCCAGGTATAGGGAAAGTCACAGATCTCCAGATTCAGGAGGCCCAAAGATCCCCAAACATATTCAACCCAAAAAGGTCCTCTCCAGACATGTTACAGTCAAACGGGCAAAACTCAAAGACAAAGAGAGAATCTTAAAAGCTGCAAGAGAGAAGTGGCAAGTCACCTATAAGGGAGCCCTAATCAGACTAACATCAGACTCTTCATCAGAAACCCTAAAAGCCAGAAAAGAATGGGATGAAATATTCAAAGTACTAAAGGATAAAAATTGCCAGCCAAGAATAGTTTAGCCAGCAATGTTATCCTTCTGAAATGAAGGACAAATAGTATATTTCTCAGACAAACAAAAGCTGTGGGAGTTCATTACCACATGACCAGCCTTACAAGAAATTCTCGAGGAAATACTGGGTTGATACCTGAAAAACAACCATCACTGCCATGAATACTCAAGAAAGAAAAAACCTACCAGTAAAATAAAAATGCTAACAATAAAGAGAAAAATAGTTTATCTCCTACCCGAAGAAACCAACAAACACAGAAGACAAAAAGAAAATCAGAAAGAAAGGAACAAAAGACACTTAAGAAATCTAAACAAAAATCAATAAAATGATAGGAGTAAATCAACACCTTTCAATAATAACTCTAAAAGGAATAAATTCCCCACTCAAAAGACACAGATTGACTGACTGGATTAAAAAGATGGACCCAACAATATGCTGCATTCAAGAGAATCACCTCACCTGTAAAGACAGACATAGACTAAGAGTGAAAGGATGGAAAAAAAAGTAACATGCAAGTAGACATGAAAAATGAGCTGCAGCAGCTATTCTTATATCAGATAAAATAGACATTAACCAAAAACCATAAAAAGATATAAAGAAGGCCACTATATAATGATAAAAGGATCTATCCATCAAGAAGACATAACAATCATAAATATGTATGCACCCAATGTCAGAGCAGCCAAATTTATAAAGCAAACACTATTAGATCTAAAGAATGAGATAGACAGTAACACCATAATAGTAGGGGACCTGAACACCCCACTCTCACCATTTGACAAATCATCTAGCAAAAAATCAATAGAAAAACACAAGATCTAAACAACATTTTAGACCAACTGGACTTGGCAGATATCTACAGAACTTTCCATCCAACAACCTCAGAATATTCATTATTCTCATCAGCACATGGAACATTCTCCAGGATAGACCACATGTTAGGTCACAAAGCAAGTCTCAACAAATTCAAAAACAGTGGAATTATTCCATGTTATTTTTCAGATCACAATGGATTAAAATTAGAAATCAATAACAAAAGAAACTCTGGAAACTATCCAAACACATGGAAATTAAATAACATTCTACTTAATGACATATGGGTCTAAGAAGAAATTTAAACAGGAAATCAAAAAATTTCTTGAAACTAATGAAAATAATGACATATCATACCAAAACCTGTGGGATACTGCAAAAGCAGTAATCAGGGGGAAAATTATCACATTAATGCTTCCTTCAGAAGAAGGGAAAGATTGCAAATAAAGAACCTAATGCTTCACCTTAGAGAACCAGAAAACAAGAACAATCCAAACCCAAAGTTAGCAGACGGAAAGAAATGATTAAGATCAGAGCAGAACTAAATGAAATAGAAACCCCAAAAATGATACAAAAACATCAATGAAACAAAAAGTTGGTTTTTGGAAAAGATAAATAAAATTGACAAAACTTTAGTGAGGCTAACTAGGAAAAGAAGAGAGAAGACAAATAATAAAAATTAGAAATGAAAAAGGTGATATTACAACTGATACCTCAGAAATACAAGGAATCAATGGAGACTACTATAAACAACTATTTGCCAACAAATTTGAAAATCTAGAGGAAATGGATAAATTTCTGGACACATACAAACTACTAAAACTGAGCCAAGAAGGTATAGAAAATCTGAACAGACCAATAACAGAGAAAAAAAGAGATCGAAGCTGTTATGAAAAGGCTCCGAACAAAGAAAAAGCCAGGACCAGAGGGTTCACTGCAGAGTTCTACCAAGCCTTCAAAAAGGAATTGATACCAGTTCTCTACAAACTATTCCAAAAGATTGAAACAGAGGCCATTACCTAAACTCATTCTATGAGGCAAACATCACCCTGATGCCAAAACCAGACAAAGTTACATCAAAAATAGAAAACTACAGGCCAATGTCCTTGATTAATATAGATGCAAAAATCCTCAATAAAATACTAGCTAACAGAATACAGCAACAGATATGCAAAGGAATACACCATGATCAAGTGGGATTCATCCCAGGGATGCAAGGTTGGTTCAACATATGCAAATCAATAAGTGTGATACACCACATCAATAAAAGCAAAGACATAAACCATATGATTATCTCTATAGATGCTGAAAAAGCATTTGACAAAATTCAACATTCATTCTTGACAAAGACTTGCTACAAGTCAGGTATAGATGGAAAGTATCTCAACACAATTAAAGCCATATATGACAAACCCACTGCCAATATCATCCTGAATGATATTAAGGATATCCTGTTCTTCCTTAAGAACAGGAATTAGACAAGGGTGCCCACTCTCACCACTCCTATTCAACATAGTGCTGGAAGTACTGGCCAGAGTAATCAGAAAGGAGAAGGAAATAAAGGGCATCCAGATTGGAAAAGATGAAGTCAAACTGTCCCTGTTTGCAGATGACATGACCCTACATATTGAACAGCCTAAAGCCTCTACCAAAAAACTCTTAGAGTTGATAAATGATTTCAGCCAAGTTGCAGGATAAAAAATCAACACACAAAAATCAGTACCATTTCTATACTCCAACAGTGAACATGCAGAAAAAGAAATCAAGAAAGCTAGGCCATTTACAAGAGTCACCAAAAAAATAAAATAATTAGGAATAAAGTTAGCCAAGGATGTGAAAAATCTCTACAAAGAGAACTATAAACCTCTGTTGAGAGAAATTAAGGAGGACACAAGAAGATGGAAAGATATCCCATGCTCTTGGATCGGAAGAATTAATATTGTGGAAACGTCCATATTACCCAAAGTGATCTACAGATTCAATGCAGTTCCTTATCAAAATTCCAATAACATTTTTCTAAGAAATGAAAAAAACTATCCAGATACTTATATGGAATAACAAAAGACCATGCATAGCCAAAACAATCCTGAACAAAAAAAATAAAGCTGGAGGCATGACACTACCTGACTTTAAACCGTACCACAAAGCTATAATAACCAAAATAGCATGGTACTGACATAAAAACAGACACACAGACTAACGGAATAGAATAGAGAACCCAGAAATCAACCCATACACCTACAGCCATCTGATCTTTGACAAAGGCTCCAAGACCATGCACTGGGGAAGAGGCTCCCTCTTCAGAAAATGGTGCTGTGAAAACTGGATATTCATATGTAAGAGAATGAAACTAGACCCATACCTCTCACCATATACCAAAATCAACTAAAAATGGATTAAAGAATTAAATATACACCCTGAAACAATAAAATTCCTTAAAGAAAACATAGGGGAAACACTCTGGGAAGTAGAAGTGGGTACAGACTTCATAAATACGACCCCAAAAGCATGGGAAACAAAAAGAAAAATAAACAAATGTGATTATGTCACACTAAAATGCTTCTGCACAGCAAAAGAAACAATTAACAGAGTTAAAGTACAACCAACAGAGTGGGGGAAAATATTTGCAAAATATACATCTGACAAAGGATTAATACCCAAAATATACAAGGAACTCAAACAACTTTACAGCAAAAACCAAGTAACCCAATTAAAAAAAAAAAAATCCCAATTAAAAAATGGGCAAAGGAGCTGAACACGCATTTTTCAAAGGAAGATATACGAATGGTGAGCAGACACATGAAAAAAATGTTCAACATCACTTAGCATTCAGGAAATGAAATCAAAACCACTTTGAGATACCATCTCACTCCAGTTAGGATGGCTAATATCCAAAGACTGAGAGTGATAAATGTTGTTGAGGTTGTGGAGAAAAAAGAACCCTCATACACTGTTGGTGCAAATGCAAAATGGTGCAGCCTTTATGGAAGATGGTATGGAGGTTCCTCAGACAATTACAGATAGATCTGCCATATGACCCAGCTATTCCACTGCTGGAAATATATCCAGATGAGTGGAAATCATCATGCCAAAGTGATACCTGTACTCCCATGTTTATTGGAGTACTATTTACAACAGCTAAGAGTTGGAACCAGCGCAAATGTCCATCATCAGATGAGTGGATAAGGAAACTGTGGTACATCTACACAATGGAATTCTACTCTGCTATAGAAAATGAATGAAATTCTACCATTTGCAACAACATGGTTGGACATAGAGAAAATTATATTAAGTGAAACAAGTCTGGCTCAGAAAGAGAAATACCACATGTTCTCACTTATTTGTGGAAGCTATAAATAAATAAATATACAAACAAATAAAGGTGGGGAGGAAGAAGATACAGTAATCACAACAATTTCTTGAACTTGTTAAGACAAGTGAAGAGAAATTCCAATGACATTCTTTACAGAAATAGGAAAAAAAACCTATAATTCATATGGAACCACAAAAGACCCCAAGTAGTCAAAAGCAATCCTGAGCAAGAAGCACAAAACTGAAGGCATTACATTACTTGACTTCAAAACATAATACAAAGCTATTGAAATCAAAACAGCATGGTACTGGCATAAAAACAAACAAATGGACCAATGGAACAGAGTATAAATCCCAGAAATACATCCACATATCTACAGCAAACTGATTTTTGACAAAGGAGCCGAGAACATACATTGGGGAAAAGACAATCTCTTCAATAAATGGTGCTGGGAAAACTGAATACCCATATGCAGATAAAAGAAACTAGACCCCTATCTCTCACCACATACCAAAATCAACTCAAAATGGATTAAAGACTTAAATGTAAGACCTGAAAATATAAAACTACTAGAAGAAATACTCCAAGATATTGGTCAGGGCAAAAATTTTGAGTAAACATCTAAAATGCAGGCAACAAAAGCAAAAATACACAAATGGGAGTGCATCAAATTAAAAAGCTTCTGCACAGCAAAAGAAACAATCAACAGAGTGAAGAGGCAGCCAGCAGAATGGGAAAAAATATTTGCAAACTATTCATCCAGCAAGGGATTAATAACCATAACATACAAGGAACTTAAACTACTCAACAGCAAAAAAGCAAATAATCTGATTTTAAAAATGGGCAAATTACCTGAATGGACATTTCTTAAAAGAAGACATACAAATGGTCAACAGGTATATGAAAAAATGCTCAATATCACTAATCATTGGGAAAACACAAATCAAAACCACAATGAGATATCATTTCACTCCACTTAGACTGTCTATTATCAAATAAATAAGTAAATAAATAAAAAATGCTGGTGAGGATGTAGAAAAAGGGGAACTCTTACCCAACTCCCATATGATCCAGCAATCCCACCACTGGGTATTTATTCAAAGGAAAGGAAATTAGCATCCTGAAGAAATATCTGGACCCCCATGTTTACTGCAGCACTATTCACAATAGCCAAGGTATGGAATTAACCCAGGTGTCCATCAGAAATGAATGGATAAAGAAAATGTGGTAGGTACACAAAATGGAATACTACTGAGCTATGAAAAAGAATGAAATCCTGTCATTTGCAGCAACATGGGTGAGCCTGAGACATACATTAAGTGAAATAAGTCAGGCACAGAAAGATAAAACACCACATGTTCTCACTCATGTGGGAGCTAAAAAACAAGTTTAACTCTTAGCAGTAGAGAGTAGAATTGTGGTTACTAGAGGATGGGAAGGGGCAGGGGTGGGGGGATAGTGAGAGGTTGGTTAATGGACATAAAATTACAACTAGATAGGAAAAATAAGTTCTAGAGGTGTACAGCAGTGCTAGGCATCTATAATTAACAATAATTTATTGCATATTCTCAAATGGCTAGAAGAGAGGAGCTTGAATGTTCTCAATGCAAAGAAAATTTATATTTTTTTGTGATGAGGAATTTGCTAACTATCCTGATTTTATCGTTATGCATTGTATAAATGTATTGAAATATAACTCTGTACCACACAAACACGTACAATCAATACATTTCAATTTAAAAATAAATAAATCCTTTAAAAAAAAACAACCAAAGTATGGGGAATAAAAAAAAGAAGGGAAGAAAAGGAGGGAGCAAGAGAGAATGTGTGTTTATGGGGTGAGGAGGGAGGAGCAGGTGGTAGGAATGTGTGTATGTGTGAGGGGTGGGGGTGTGGATGGCTTCTTCTTAACTATCCCAGGACCAAGCTGAACCCCTCTATTGTCCTTTGATTAATATAATTCCTCCTAAAGACAGCTGTGATTTTTCTCCTTACATGATCAGCCATAGCTTTTTGCAATCTCAAAAGTGGTTGGGAACAAAAGATTGTCAAAACCCAAGAAGCCTGGAGAAAGGCTGAGACCCAGGACTCTGCACTGCTTGTCTCTGTCCACCTTGAGCTGCACAGCTGCGTTTAGGTCTCTGTGCCATCGATCACTGTTCAAGTGCAGGGCGAGCATTCTAGACCTACTAAACAGAAATCTCCTGACCCACATTGCTGCAACTAAATGTATAGATTTTCTAAATTTCCACCAAAACTGTTTAAAGTACCTGGCTTATTCTCCTGAATGCATTATCTTCCATATTTAGGTTAGATTTCTTTTAAAAATTGTCAGGAAACATTTACTTCCTGCCATGTAACATCCAAAAATATCAAGGCATTAAGAGACGTGCGAATATGCTTACAGGTTTTCTTATTCCAATTACTGTTCCTGAAAGCCACAACAGAGTGATTCACTGCTTTTCATGGAGGAAATTACCGATCAACAAAGAAAGCAAAATAAGGCACTGAGGGATACGGTGTGGGCAGCTCTAGTTAAAGTCATATACTATCAAAAACTGTTGGGGCCGGCCCGGTGGCGCACTGCTACAGTGCGCCGCTTGGGAGCGCGGTGGCGCTCCCGCCGAGGGTTCGGATCCCGCATGCAGACCGGTTCCCACTCACTGGCTGAGCGAGGTGTGGGAGCAACACCGAGGGTTGTGATCCCGTTGCCGGTCCCGGTCCGGTACGGGGGCGACACTGAGGGTTGTGATCCGTTGCCGGACACGGAAAAAGACAAAAAAAAAAAAAAAATTGTCCACTGCACAACAGGAGCTTCAGACGATATACATACAAACCTAGTTTAGGGAAGCTTAGTGGAGGGAAATGAAAGAAAAAAAGAAATGGTATAAGAATACTCCTTAACTAGAAATTGAACTTTTTCTAAACAGGAAAACTTTTTCTAAAAAGGAATACAATGTAATGGTGCCCTTTCAAACAAGAAGACTATTACTCTACTTGGAATTTTACTGCAAAGGATTGACATACAAAGTGAACAAAGATTGGAATTATAAAATAAAAAATAAAGATGTAGCCTTATTTCCAGCATGAAATGAACCCACAAGATACATCCACTGTGGGCCCTGGGAGTCCCTGCCCTGGGTCACTTAGTCCCCCAGAAGTCTTCCTCAAACCACTTCTTGTCCAGTAGTAAGAGGTGGGGAGATATGGGGCCCACAGCAGACAGGCTTGAGCTACTGGCAACGGCTCTAGCACTGAGAGGATGTCTGCTTCTCCACACAGGCTTGACAGCCAAGCCTCCCGAAAGGAGGAGCTCTGAGGACTGTAGCCAAGAATGTTCACCCCATGGCCCACGCCCATGAGGCAAACCTAATAAGTCATCCACAGCACCCTCTAACTGGAGACGCAGCTTTGAGAGTGGAGTCATACTGGCTGAAGTCAATAGGGACTACGTGGAGCCCTACTATGTGCTAGGAACTGATTCTGAACCCTCAAGCTGTCCCTTGTACCATTGATTTAAAAAGCAAAAGAAATCTCTCAAATGGATCTGCCAGCCCCACTTACAGGCTAAAAGCCTCACTCCTGACTGCACATGGATGTGTCTTCTTCCCCTTCTGATGAGGTAAGGGATGGATGGAGCAGCTCCCAACTTTGTGAGTAGAAAGCAGACTTTTCCCATATTCTTTCTCCAAGCTGGTGAGCAAGACCACACAGCCAGGTTACTTCTAGTTGTTTGGCAGCACATGAGTTGTGAAGATATTTCATATACTCTCAGTCTCAATTCTTCTAAAATGTACAGACTATTAATAGTGGCAATTCTATTGCATCCAGATATTCATTTTTCAGATTGTTTTCCCTTTCTCCCCCTGGGAAATGCCCTGTAGCTAGGAAGAAACCAAACACAGACATCAATAGCTTTAAAAATCTATTTTTGGTTCACCTTGTGCAACTGAGACTCTAGGTTCATTTAGAACTAGCACATAACATAGCAGTCCAAATAAAACCCTCAACCCACCCAGGGAAGTGGAGGAGGCCCTTAGAGAGTCTGATAATGACTGAGTCATGTGCCCTAAACCCAGGAACCCAACAGCCAGAAAGCTAGTCTTCTTCATCTTGAAAAATCCTAATAATCCAAACACTATGTAAAATATTAAGCTACAGTACTTTTTTGAAATTCCATGTCCAATCTGAAAACCGGCATGGGATTTTTTTCATTGTTTGTGTTCACACATACCCCATTTATCAAGATTGCTGATGGCTGGGCTTTGCAGACTTAAAGAGTAAGGGATGAGTTATTGTTAAGGAGGCAGTATAGAGTGTTGGCAATCAAGGCTGCTAGGTTTCAAATCCTGGCCCTGCCACCTACTAGTTGTGTAACCCTTGGTAAGATCTTAACCTCCCTCTCCTCAATTTCTCCATCTGTAAGTGAAGACAATGTTAGCTATTTCATAGGGCTGTTAATGACAATTAATACATGTAAATTGTTTAGAACAATTCCTGGACATTATAAGAGCCCCATAAATGTGGGATTTTATTATTATATCTGGATGAACCTACTCTTTATCCATGTGCGCAGAGAGAAAATGACTGAAGCCTGCCAGGGTGGCTGTTTAAGTTTACATCAATAAAGAGAAAGTGGTGGAGAATGGAGAAGAGAAAGTGAAAAGTGATGCCACATGTACAGACAGGTGAAAAAGGCCCCAGGAGGTCACCGCAAAGCAGGGCTTATGCCTTTGCTATTCACAGAGTAAACTCGGGGAATGTCACTGTGACCACTGGCAGAAGCCATCTGGAAATTCAGTCATTTTCTCTCTTTTATACTTTGAAGAATTAAATTATATTCATGACGCAATTTTATCTGAGAAGAAGAAAACAACTGACAGATTCAGTTAGAAAAGGGTCTCCTGGCTTCTTGCTGAAATAGCTCTCCATTCTCACTAAGTAACTTCTCCCACGTCTTAACCATAAAGGACCAAGGGACAACTATTAGCTAAGAAGAGTTTCAGAGGTTAAAAATAATCAAATATTGACTCAAAGATATAAAATTACATTTTGAAGTACGTATCTTATTTCTTCTGTCCTCAACTAAAACCATTAAAAACATCTACAGTTCTAGGAAAGATCAGCCAATTGTTAAATTGCCAAACATATGCTTTCTACAAATTCATGTTGATTCCAGAATGACATCAACATCAAGTGATATAAACCGTTCGTATTTACATTCAGACATAACAATGATGATCTTTCACTTCCTGATGATCTCAAAATGCTTAATAGACATTCTCTCATTAAGAAGGTATTAATAGGAGATTCTTATCCAACCATTATGAAAAGGTGGGATGGAAGATATGGGGGATGCAAAACCTAAATTATGGTGAATCTTTGAAATGTAATAATAACTCATTATCATATCATCTTTAATCATCTAGAAAACGTTTTCTCATGCACACCTATGAGATGGGCAGGAAACATAATAATCTGGGATCAAAAAAGGACCAGAGTATCAAAATTGCCTAATCAATTAGAATTTAAAAAATAAAGGCTAAATTAAAATAATTTTGTATACAAATTCAAAACTTTGTGTCATCTTCTTGAAATGTATATTAATAAAGAAAAGCCTTTGTTTTTGGCATCCAAAAAATATGGGGATTTATCTCAATTTTTCCTGAAAGAAAATCAGTGAAGGCATGAAATATGGTATTCAATCCAAACTTCTAGTTCAGGTGTACAATTTCTAAGCTAGGAAGAATTTTTTCCCTGATATTAAGTTTTATGCCTATAGTATGTTTATTTTACAATCTGTCATCCCGATATGTCAGAAAACTAGAAAGCTATTAGGACAGTTTCTTCTCTTTAAATAACTGGCCTTTCGATTCATTTATTTTTTTGATTTTTTTTAGCATATTCATTATTATAAATCGCAATTTTTCTTTATGCCCTTTACCTGATCTGTCACTCCCCGACCCACCTTCCTCCCTTTCCCCATCTCTACTATCCTCAGGTTTATTCTCTCCTTCTGAAAGTTCAACATATTGTTGTAATCTTTTCTTCCTTTCCTCTCCTCCTTTCCTCTCCTTCCTTCCTTCCTTCCTTCCTTCCTTCCTTCCTTCCTTCCTTCGTTTTTTCTTTCATTAATCTTTCTATCTATCTATATTTCTTTCCTTCTTTCTTAGCACCCAGCTATGAGTGAGAACATGTGGTGTTTCTCTTTCCATGTGTGGCTATTTCACTTAAAATAATTTTCTCCAGGCTCATCTATGTTGCTGCAAATGGCAGAATTTCATACTTTTTTATGGCAGAGTAGTATTCCATTGTGCATATATACAACATTTTCCTTATCCAGTTATCCGTCCATGGACATTTAGGTTGGTTCCCTGTCTTGCCTATCATAAGTACAGCTGTGATGAACATGGGAGTGCAAGTATCCCTTTGATATGATGATTTCCTTTTCTTTGGATATACCCAGTAGTGGGATTGCTGGATCACATGGTAGTTTTATCTGTAGTTGTTTGAGGAACCTCTATACTGTTTTCCACAATGGCTATGCTAATTTACAGTCCCACCAACAGTGTAGAAGAGTTCCCCTTTTCCCACATCCTTGCCAGTATTTGTTATTCTTGGTCTTTTTAATAATGGCCAGTCTAACTGGGGTGAGATGATATCTCAGTGTGGGTTTGATTTGCATTTCCCTGATGACTAGTGATGTTGAGCATTTTCTCATGTTATCTGTTGGCCATTTGTATGTCTTCCTTTGAAAAATGTCTATTCAGCTCCTTTTTTTTAATTGGGTCATTTATTTTTTTACTGTATAGTTGTTTGAGCTCTATGTATATTCTGGATATTAATCCCTTGTTGGATGCATAAAGTCTTTGCCCAGTCCTGCTTCCTGGAGTGTTTCTCCTGTGTTTTCTTTTAGTAATTTCATGGTTTCAGGTGTTATATTTAAGTCTTCAATCCATTTTGAGTTGATTTTGGTGCATGGTGAGAGGTACAGGTCCTGTTTCATTTTTCTGCATATGGATGTGCAATTTTCCCAGCACCATTTATTGAAGAGGCAGTTTTTTCCCCAATGTATATTCTTATTGCCTTTGTCAGAGATCAGTTGGCTGTAAGTATGTGGGTTGATTCCCAGTTTTCTATTCTGTACCATTTTAGAAAAATGATTTTATTATAGTTTATCTCAAATCCAGAAAAAGCACAGCTCTTTTACAGGCCCATGAACAATGTGGAAAGCAAAGGGTCACGGCAATTTACCCTAAATGCACTTGTTTTGGGGTAAAAATACCATGAACCCAGGTGGGAGTAATGCCCAGTCTCATCAGAACCCTGTCTCTTCATTTTCTATTAAGAATAGAATAAGGAGCCTGTAAGCAAACACTTAATATCTCTGTTTGCCTATCAAATTTTTGCAGAAAGCCAAGTAACCTTTCCAAAAGTAAAATGTGTGCTGTGAATTTACAGAAAACCACTCTACACTGCTGTCACTCTCCAGCCCCTGCAACCAACACACACACACACACAACAACCCCAGAAAGACTCATGAGTTAAAAGGTGATGGTGAGCACAAATCGGAGAAGGGAAGTAATGAATCACTGAATGTCTTTAAGTCTGTCTTTTTATCCACACCACTAGTCTTTAAAGGGATACAAGAAGAAAATAAAAAAACTTTGATTTCTTTTTTATTCTTTATCTCTATACCAGTTTTAGATTTACAGAGAAATTGAACAGGAAGTACAGACAGTTCCCACACCCCTACCCACCTACACGCACAGTTTCTCCTATTATTGACGGGTTACATTAGTGTGGTGCTTTTGTTGCAATTGTGAATCAATATTGATACATTATTGTTAATTTTTATGTTTTTTAATTTTGAATATTCATGAGATACAAAGCTGATTGTCCCCCCTCCTGCCTATGATGTGGGGGCCAGATTCATATTGGGGACATACCAGAAATTACTTTTGTACCCTTTGTCCTCTTCCAATTATCCCCCAACCTCCCTCCCTCTCCCCCTCTCCTCTCAACTTCAATTTGTAGCCCTAGGAATGTTCCCTCCCTCTGTTGGATCATGGCACTACTGTGGTCTTTCTTTCCTGCCTTCCTTTCTCTCTTAGCTCCCACATATGAGTGAGCACATGAGGTATTTATCCCTCTGTGCTTTGCTTGTTTCACTCAATCTAAGTTTCTCCAGGTTCATCCACATTGTTGCAAATGGGAGTATTTCATTATTTTTTATGGCAGAGTAGTATTCCATAGTGTATACCTACCAGTTTCCTTATTCAGTCATCTGTTAATGGACATTTAGGTTGGTTCCATATCTTGGCTATTGTAAACAGAGCTGAAATAAATATGAGAGTGCAGGTATCTCTTCAACATGATGATTTCCATTCCTCTGGATATATACCCAGAAGAGGGATTGCTGGATCATATGGAAGATCTATGTGTAGTTGTTTGAGAAACCTCCAGATTGTTTTCTGAAGTGGTTGTACTAATTTACATTCCCACCAACAGTGCAGTAGGGTTCCCTTCTCTCCACACCCTCACTGACATTTGTTATTCACCATCTTTTTGATCATAGCCAGTCTAATGGGAGTGAGGTGGTATCTCAATGTGGTTTTAATTTGCATTTCCCTGATGACTAGTGATGTTGAGCATTTTTTCATGTATCTGTTGGCCATTTGTATATCTTCCTTTGAAAAATGTCTGTCCAGCTCCTTTGCCCATTTTTTAATTGGGTCATTTATTTTGTTACTGTATAATTGCTTGAGTTCTATGTATATTCTGGATATTAGTCCCTTGTCAGATGCATAGTTGGCAAAAATTTCCTCCCACTCTGCAGGTTGTCTTTTCACTCTGTTGATTGTTTCTTTTGCTGTGCAGAAACTTTTTAGTTTGATATAGTCCCATTTGTTTATTTTTTCTTTTGCTGCTTGTGCTTTGGGGCTCATGTTCATAAAACTTGTGCCCTGACCTAACTGCTGAAGTGTTTCACCTACATTTTCCCTTAGTAATTTTACAGTTTTGGTTCTTATACCTAGGTCTTTAATCCATTTCGAGTTGATTTTAGTGTATGGTGAGAGATGAATATCTAGTTTCATTCTTCTGCATATGGATATCCAGAAGATATCCACTTGGTTTCCATTTGCATGGTATATCTTTTTCCATCCCTTCACTTTTAGTCTGTGAATGTCTTTACAGATGAGTTGGGTCTCTTGAAGCCAGCATATACTTGGGTCTATCTTTTTAATCCAGTCAGTTAGTCTGTGTCTTTTGAATGGAGAGTTTAGTCCATTCACATTCAGAGTAGTTATTGGAAGTGTTGTTTAATTCCTGTCCTTTAATTGCTACTTGTTTAGGTGGTTTAAATATCTTTTGATCATTATCTCCCCTTTTATTTCTCTTCTTCAATGTGAGTTGGGGATTTAAGGTGGAATGGTTTAGCTTCTTTCTCTTTCTTGCTGGCATTTTTGTTTTAACTGTGGTTTTTGCTCTTTCTTGTGTATTCGTGATGATGGTCACCATTATTCAGATTCCAGATAAAAGACTCCCTTGAGAATTTCTTGCAGGGCTGGTCATGTGGTGGTGAACTCCCACAACTTTTGTTTGGGAAATACACTATTTCTCCCTCATATCTGAAGGACAGCCTTGCTGGGTAAAGAATTCTTAGCTGGAAGTATTTTTCTTTTAGTATGTTGAATA
>NW_007733293.1:69551-81603 GCF_000696425.1 Galeopterus variegatus | reverse complement strand
TTTGTCTGTGAAATGGACTATTTTTCCCTCATTTCTGAAGGAGAGCCTTACTGGGTAAAGAATTCTTAGCTGGAAGTATTTTTCTTTTAGTATGTTGAATATATCATTCCACTTTCTTCTGGCCTGTAGAGTTTCGGTTGAGAAGTCTGCTGTTAGTTTGATGGGGGTTCCCCTATAAGTGACCTGACAGTTTTCTCTTGCTGCTTGTAGAATTCTCTGTTTGTCTTTGAGCTTTTCAAATTTAACTATAATATGTCTTGGGGAGGATATTTTTGGGTTGAATCTGTTTGGGGACCTTTGAGCTTCCTGGATCTGAAGGTCTGCATCTCGCCCTACACCTGGGAAGTTTTCTGTTACTATATTCTTGAGTAGGTTTTTGATATCTTTTCCCTTCTCCTGCCCTTCAGGAATAGCCACAATTCAAATGTTAGAGCACTTGGATTGTCCGCTATCTCTCTTAGTTTTTCCTCATTATTTTTAATTCTATTTTCCTTTTTTTGTCTGCCTGAGTGGAGCTACATGGTTCCACTGGCTGGCTGGTGCTGGCAGGCTCACCTGCGCAGTGCCAGTGTGAGGTGGCAGGGCAGGGCCTGGAGCTCCCCCACACCTGGGTCCAAGGCGGCAGGGTGGGGGGGCCACGTGGAGCCACATGGTTCCACTTGGCTGGCTGGTGCCGGCAGGCTCACCTCTACATTACTGTCAATTTTATATTAGGCTTCTCTCTTTGTATTGTAACAGTTCTATGGGTTTTGCCTAAAGCATAATATCATATATTCACCATTACAGCATCATACAGAATAGTTCTGCTTCCCTAAATATCCTCTGAGCTCCACCTGTTTGCCTACTACTTGTCAAGCACTATAGTAGATGCTTTATATACTCATAACCTCCCTTATGTGGTGGGTATTATTATCCCAGTTTTGTCAATGATAAACTTATCTAAGTAATTTATCTGAGGTTATCACAGAAAAATGATTTCTGATTTTTTTTTTTTTTTTTTTTTTTTTTTTTTTTTTTTTTTTTTTTTTATTACCTCAAACATTTCTCATTTCTTTGTGTTGGAAACATTCAAAATTCTCTCTTCTAGCTATTGAAACTGTACAATAAATTGTTGTTAATTATAGTCACCCTACAGCACTATAGAATACTAGATATTATTCCTCCTGTCTAGCTGTACTTTTTTATCCATCAACCAACCTCTCACTATCCCAGGGGTTACCAGCTTCTGGAAACTGTCATTCCACTCTCTACTTCTGTATGATTAACTCTCTTAGCTTCCACATATAAGTGAGAACATGCGGTATTTCTTTTTCTGTTCCTGGCTTACTTCACTTAACATAATGTCTGCCAAGCTCATTTATGTTACCACAAATGACAGAATTCCATTCCTTTTTATGGCTGAGTAGTATTCCTTTGTGTATATATGTGCCACATTTTCTTTATCCATTCATCTGTTGATGGACACTTTGGTTGATCCCATATCTTGACTATTGTGACTAGTGCCACAATAAACATGAGAATGGAAATATCTGTTCAGTAAACTGATTTTCTTTCCTTTGGATATATACTCAGTAGTGGGATTGCTGGATCATGTGGTAATTCTATTTGTAGTTTCTTAGGAAACTACAGACTGTTTTTCATAATGGCCGTAACTAATTTACATGTCTACCAACAGTGTATAAAAGTCCCCCTTTCTCCAAGTCCTCGCCAGCATTTGTTATTTTCTGTCTTTTTGATAATAGCCAGTTTAACTGGAGTGAGATGATATCTCATTGTGGTTTTGATTTGCATTTCCTTGATGCTTAGTGATGTTGAGCACTGTCTTTAAATCGGTTTCCTCATCCACATCAGTAATTTCCAAAGGGATACAAGAAGAAAATTTTCAAACTTCGATTTGTATTCATTTTAATCTTATCCTTTAAAATTTCTACACTTTATATTTGTCATAATGTGAACAATATATTAGTACAGTAATGATAGGTAGCAATTCTGAATGCACCTAGTTCAAGTGAGAGGGAAAGACATTCCTTTGTATATGAGACCAGCTTTGCAGGGAAGAAGTACTTATTTATACTCAAATGGATGTCACTTGCTTCTCTAAACTGTCTTGCTTCTTAAAAAAAAAAAAGAAAAGAAATATGAGCAATGAAAATTTTTCTAGGGAATACACAATAAACCAGAATGTCTGACATTTTTAAGTCTAATAAACCTTTTTCTCAATGCATGCTACGTAATCATGATGGGCCTCATTTATCAGGAATGTACAGAGATCCAGACCATTATTGCAAGCTGTAAACCTGGAAACATGGTGCGTTTGAACTGATGGATTTAATAAGATTCAATGACAGCAAATCATAATGACAAAAGGCATGCCATAAAAGCAGTCAAAGACGAATTGTGAAAAAGGCATACTGCTGGGTAAGTTTGTGGGCGACTTGGTGATTTTCTGTGTACTTACTTCTTAAGAAATCCAACCTTCAGAAGTTATTTTAGAAGCTGAACTGAGGTACTTAGGAGGTCTCTCTCGTATTGTATAATTTGAAATATCATAAGAAAAAGTGGGGGCAGAAGTAAAGAAGAACATTCTGTTTTATTGTAATTTTATTTTCCCTAAACCTAATGTAACACTCCAATGGAAAGTAACAGAAAAGCAGCTCCAATAATTTGTTGAACACAGACTGAGCACTGCACAAATAGCCTTGACATGATTTCCCCAGTATTTACTTCATTCCTAAGCAGGCAAGGTCTTGGGGAAGGGTGTATGTCTGCATTTTTTCCCCTGATGTCTTTGTTATTGTAATATTCATTTCCCCTCAACACACTTAAATCTTATGTCAATTGCTACAGTTATCCGAATACACATAAACAGAACACAAATTCTGTCATATTTCAATAACTAGAATATAGAACACAAAATATTTAGTTTCTTTACTCCTGAGATATGGTCTACATTCCTAATATATTGTCCTTTAACAATCCAAAATTCAAACACATTCTCTAAAAAGAGACAGCATGGGCTGGATGAAATTTGCAACCTATACCTTGATATTCTAAGGCCTGAATTATCTCTCCATCTTGAGAAATTAGTTTCTTTCATCTTTTTCATAAGGAGGGAAAGGGTTTATAGTATTTAAGGTAACTCTACTTGTCTGACTTTATTTTTCCTCTCTTTAATCTGGCCCTGGAGGATTTAACTGGAGGCTGACCCCACACACAGGAGTTCATGTTTGCTAGACAAAAATAAATTATAAGTACTGTTTCCAGATAAGCTGCTAAAATTCTAGAAATTGGATTAAATGAAGGATTTAATCCTGGTGATTTGATTTGGGGTTTAAAAGAGCATAGATAAAATCATCTCTGCTGATCATTCTTTTTAATCTTTTAAACTATGATTTATGGAGCAGCTTTCAGGAACTTTCAAACACATTTATAATTCTGTATTCACAATTCTTTGCAGTAGGTGTTAATTGTTCCCATTTTACAGGAGATGAAACTGAGTCTCAAAGTTTAAATATCTAGCATAAAGCCATGGAACTACACAATTGCAGAGCAATTGCTTTTTCTTTTACTGTACACTATGTCACCTTTATTGAGTTATTTCTAATAGATTAAAAACTTCAGTAAAATGCCTATTTAGGACATTGTGTTGAACACACACACCCTCAGGTCGCAGCAGAGAGTCATGAGACACTGCTGAGGGGTCTTGTAACCTCCTCCCCTCACAGCCTTGCTTGAGTGTGGAACCTGTGACTAGTTTCTAACCAATAGAATATGGCAAAGGTGATGGGATGTCACTCCCATGATTGTATTATGTTACATAAGCCTGGAATGAGAGAGATTCCCTTGCTGGCTTTGAAGAAGTCAGCTGCCATGTTATGAGAGGGTCACGTGGCAAGGAACTATGGGACCTCTGGGACCTGAGAGAGGCCTCTGGCTGACAGCAAGAAAATGGGGACCTCAGGCACACAGCTGCAAATAAATGAATTCTGTGAATATCCTAAATGAGTTTAGAAGCAGATTTTTCCATAATCAAGCCTCCAAAAGGAGAAGTCACCTCAGCTAACACCCTAACTAAGACCCTCTGCAGAGAACTCACCCAAGATGAGCACAGACTCTTGGCCCGTGGAAACTGTGCAATAATAAATGGGTATTACATTAAATCACTAAATGTGTGGTAACTTGTTATGCAGCCATAGAAAACTAATACAAATACCATCTATGTTTCTAATATATGGGTTTTAGGCACACAAGGTACAAGGTACTACGTTCAAGATCTGTGAAGATCGGAAGTAAACCGCTTCTATGGTGATGCACTTCTCAACAATGAGAAGTCACTCTGCTTAGTGGCATTCACCAGTGCCCGTCTATAAGGAACACCCTTTGCACCCCCTCAAGGAATGCTGCTGAAAGACGAGCTTTTGGCAGTTTCTCTGTATGGCGTGCGAGTGTTTCAGAGGAAGTCAGCAGCATATTGGTCTTGCATGTTTCAGCCTGAATCCACAGGCTCTGAAGTTTGGTTGGAAGTCAGTATTCCTTCACTTCCAAGATGGTGAGGCAGGATAAAGTTAAAACTGGTCCTCTTCCTGATCTCCTCTCTTCCTTCACCTCCCATCCTCAAATGTGGCATAAACACTCTCTCGCCTCCAGGAGGGAAAATTCCCTTGACCTTGTGGATTCTTCCCTTTATCATATGGCTCTGCGTAATTCTACCCTGAGACCAACAATTAAGTTCAGAGCAACAGTTTTAGGGAAAGCTTATCAGCCTCCATGTGCTGAACGGCCCGTGTCTCTGTGGGAGAATCACAGACTCATACGTTTGCTTTGGTAAAGGCGACAAGACACCCAAAGGGTCAATCGGCAGAAACAAAGTCTCCATCACTCTATTTCCCTCCCTGAAGCACTATTTTCTGCCACAAGAGTGTTGAAGTTATTTTACCACTCTAAGAACATAATATATTAGTTTGACAGCAAAGATGAGCTTACAAGAAAAATAGTAGTAACAAAGACTCATTCCCTGAAGCTACAAATTAGTTGCTCCTGTCTGTTTTGAAGACTTGTAGGTCTGATTAATTCAGTATTGGGAAAACATTGCGATCTGCTCTCATTCTCAGCTATGATGAATGAGGGAGTTGGGTAATGAGTGTAAGGTTCGTTTATGCAATTAGAAAACAGATTTTGAGCTCCTACTGTGGGTAAGGACCTAAGCCAGGTTCTGTGGGGGGCAATGGCTCTCCACCTTGGCTTCTTGCTGATTTGACTAGGGGAACTTCAACAGATGCTGACATCAGGGTCTAGGTTGTGCCTAAGATATCGTGATTTTTCAAAAGCTCCCAGGTAGTTTCAGTTTGCACCAACTGGTTGGCAGTCAACGGGTAAGAAAAGCAAAATGGATATGGAAGCTCCTCGGGAAGTTTGCAAATCAATTCAGTGTAATGAATTAAATTTTGAACCTTCAAAAGGCAATAAAAACACTGGTCCTTGAGTGGCTAATGGCATGAGACCCTCTCCTCATTTCACCCTCCAAGCTGCTTTTCTCTGACTCCCAGGCTGAGAGATCCTAGTTCTCAGCATCTTCCTCTTCTTTCCAACCCCTAGAGTGTTCAGAGCAACTCCAACAATTTTTAGTGAAAAAGATATAAAAAGAACTCATTTGTTCATTCATTAGAAAAATATTTATTGAATACCTATTCTGTTTCAGGTATTGTGCTAGGCATTAGGTGTGGCCTAGACATCAAGATATTTTAAAGCTCCCATGTAATGATAATGTGCACCCAAAGACTGAGAATCCACTGACGGAGGATGAAAAAATGGGTAGGGAAGCTCCTTAGGGAACTTGAGATTCAATTCAGAGCAGAGTGATAATCTGCTCTTAGAATCCCTCAGTCCCCTACATCCTCTAGAATGCCACTACCTTCCACTAAATGAAGACATCTAATTTAGTGTCCAAAAAACCTCCTCTCCAACCTGTACAAAAGCAATTGCATCATTTTTGAGCAACAATAGGGTGTCTTAAGGGAAAATTCTGAGGTTGGACTCTCTAATGATTTTAAACTACCTTCCCATGTTATCAAGTTATGGCCCTTGTTACCACGATTAAGAAATTACTAGCATGACGACAACATTGGGAAGTAAAATTGTTTATTTTTTTCTTGTTTAGCACTTATAGCAATTCATATTGTCTGGATGTTTGCTGGGCCATGCGCTCATGCCAAAGATTAACTGTGGTGGGGAAAAAAGAAAAAAGAAATGCACATTTAATTCTAATGTTTTAAATCTTTTTCTCTACTCAGAAGAAGTTAGAAGGAACTGAAAAATAATTGATATCAATCTGATATATTGTTTAAAGAATCTGACTTTGAGTCAGAGATGCAGAAGAAGACAAAGAGGAAGGAGGAAGAGGAGGAGGAGGAAACTGTTTAACAAGAAGAAGGATTTGGAGGCTACTTCTTCACAGCCATATGAGATAAGTGACAAAGAACAGGCCCTGCTATTAGTGAAAGTAGGCTGCCAAAGTACAGGAGCATGCAGAAAATAACAAAGCATTTAATTACACAGTGACAGTTGCAGCACTGGGGATTTCCCAGAGATTAATGGAGCAGCTAAGAAGAGTCAATGGCCCTGGGGACAGCCAAAATGATCCCAGTCAATGAATAATACCCAGGAAATCTTCTTGTTAACTTTGCTGTTAAGCAGAAAATGGAGGCAGACTTAGATGCTTGGTTTGTTTTCCCCTTTTCCTATTAGAAAAAAATTAACATAGGAGATAGTTTGGTTTCAATTAAGATTCCTACAGAGATAATTGGACTGTCTAGTTCATCTCTTGCTATTCAAGTTTCTTAACTACAGATAAAAATTTTCCACTACCCCAGGCTAAAGTGGGAATTATGACCAAGATAATTTTTGAGGAGGTGGGGAGCGAGGAGAACAGACTTAATAAAAATTGAGCTTTCAAGGGGTGGTAGAACCAGCTACCAAGTTAACAAGTAGGATTAACGCACGATGCTGAATACTAGGTAAAAGGCAGCCCTCCTGTTGGGAAACAAAGCTTACAATGTGCTGGAGAGTAAATGCAGTTTTTAGCACAACCAGTTGCTAACTATATTAAAACACACTTTACATATGATTTGACTGGAAGATAGCAAGTTCTTTGAAGTCTGGGGTCCTGGCACTACTGCCCATTTGCTCATATATTAGTGATCACCAATAACACTGTAAGCTCTTAAACTGTCAGCTAAAAATGTGAACTAAGGCCATACACATTTACTGTTTTTTCGTGGTCATTTGGCTGTTTTTAACAGCAAAACTAAGTGCTCTGAGAACTGTTTTCTGAGTTGTGCTAGGCAACTACATTGAAGTGAGACTTTACTATAATTTTATGACTACATGTTGTTTTCCTCTGCATTATCAGGAAATAAATATGGAAGATATAAGAACCTAGAAAATCTCTTCCCACTGGAGTAAATAAGAATAGAGAACAAGAAACTGGGTTTTTGAGTTCCAGAGCTAGAATGAGTCCTTGGACAGGCAGTATTCTTATTTTAAGGATGAGGAATAGATTCCAGAGAAATGGATTACCGTCTGTCCCAAGGTCAAACAAAAGGCTAATCAGTGGTAGAGTCAAGACCGTAACCTCTGCTCCCCACCCCAACCCAGTCCGGCGTTCATATATTTCTGCAGTGTTTTCTTTTTTCTCACATGGCCAGCTTTAATGCCTCCCTAGTGAAGAGATATTTACCTTTTATGCTCTAATAGAACAGGCCTTTGACAAAAGATAAGAAAGCACACTGAGCCCAGAGATCCAAGCTTGGGTAACCACTGTTACATGGAGAAGGTCACAGTGTCTCTACAGACGTGTTCGGGAAGTTACACAAACACATAAAGCTTTCCAATCTTTCAACATTCTTTGATCATCATGCATGAAAAAAATGCCCAGAGAGGAGGCAGTATAAAGTATACTGATGGAAACGGATGGGCTTTGGGACCAGTTTTTCCTCCAACACCAGCTCCTGCTTTTACCTTCTCTGAACTTCAGCTTTACCTAGAAATGGAGATATAAGATATTCTACATATTTAATGTAAGGATAAAATTTTTTTTTAATTTAATAATACCAAGGCCAAGGTTTCAGATCCCTGTAGTGGCCAGTTGCCAAAAAAAAAAAAGAATAGAAAATAAAAATTTTTTAAATTTAAATGTATTCATCACATAAAAGGTAGACAGGATATGTGCTTATATAAAAAACATATTAAATTTGTGTTTAGCATATAAGGGCTGCCCGATAGTATGAGTCTATTTGAACTTCCTTAAAATGACAAGGATGGTGCAGCAGAAAGATAGACTTGTTGATGACACCATAGGACCATCATATCAACAGTGCCTGACCCACCACCAGATGCTTTGTTTTGTTTTTTACAGGGGAGAAAAATAAACTTCTATCTTATTGGGGTGGGGAGGGGCAGGGAGGGAGGGAGGGAGGGAAGGAAGGAAGGAATTAGTTACTTGGAGTTGGCTCCAGAACAGTAAAGAACCTCAAATCTTAGCAATGGTTTGTTATTTTTTCTCTCAATTATTACTTTTTAATTATGCAAGTAATACCTGATTAGGAAAAACAGAGGATTCAAAGACTCAAAAAAGAAATAAAAATAACATCTCTCGAAATCCTCCCAATTAGAATTAACCACTGTTAACATTCTAATATCTTACAAACTTTTTTCTATGAATCTACCTATAAACTCATGTATTTTATGTGTATATATATTATATGTTTCCAAAAATAGAACCATACTCTATGCATAATAGGGCTATACATGTTTTTTCTTATCGCTACTTTGTGAACATTCTTCTATGTCAATAAATCTATATCCATGCCATTAAAAAAAGGGGGGGCTTTTCCAGTCAAAATTATAGTCTTTAGTGATATATAAATATTCTACTTGAGAAAAGAAGGAATCTCTTGTCCCTTCTACAACTTTCTGTTCTCCACTGGCAGTAGTTATGAAAATGCCCCAGACCCTGTTCTTTCAGAGTAAAAGGGAGATTTCATGAATTCTCTGCATCAGTCACCAAAAAACAAAGCAAGGTGTCCTATGCTGTCCCTCCTCTCTGGAAGTCCAACAGAACTATCTGTGATGATGGAAATGTTCTATATGTGCACTGTCCTACCTGGATTACTGTAATAGCCTCCTAACTCGTTTCTTTGTTCCTACCCTTGTCTTCACCAACCTGTCCCCTGTAAACAGACACCAAATTGTATTCTTGGTATAGAAACTAGAATGGGGCTGTTAAACATAAGTCATATCATGTCACCCCCCTACTTAAAGTATTCTAATGACTTTTCATCTTATTCCAGTAAGAGTGAAAATCTTTACCATGACCTATAAGAACATATATGATTTCACCACCTCAGAATCTCTCTGATCTCTTTCCCTTTGTCCACTCTGCTCCACTCCACCTACACTGGCCTTCCTCCTAGAAGACATGGGACCTTTGCACTTGCTGTTCCCTTGCCTGGCATATTCTTTGTCTATACATCCATATGACTCACTCTCTCGCTCTCTTTAGATCTTTGCTTAAATGCAGACTTCTCTCTGAAATATTCCTTGGCCAGTCTGTTTAAAATTGCTAACTTCAACACTCCATTTTTATTCCCATTTTTTTCCCCTTACAGGAACCAGTATCTGATGCACTATGCCTTGTAAATATTAATTTTCTTATTATGTCTTTCCCCCTTTAGAATGTAAATTCCATTTCTTAAACTATTTTGTTCATTGCTATATTCTCGGAGCTTCAAATAGTGACTGACATATAGTAGGTGGCAAGTAAACGTATTAAATAAATGGTTCTATATATAGCAAGAGGATTGGGAATAAAGGTCTTCTCTGACAGGAACTTGTATGACCCTCGCTAACAGTGAGGACTAAGAAGTAGGGAGCTTGGTGAGTCTGTCCTCAAAAATTCATAGATATGGGCCGGCCCGGTGGCGCACTGGAGAGTGTGCCGCCTGGGAGTGTGGTGGCGCTCCCGCCGACAGTTCAGATCCCATGTGGAAACCGGTTCCCGCTCACTGGCTGAGCGCGGTGCGGGCGCAACACCGAGGGTTGCGATCCCTTGCCGGTCCCCGGTATGGGCGCGACACCGAGGGTTGCGATCCCGTTACCGGTCAGTAAAAAAAGACAAAAAGGAAAAAAAAAAAATTCATAGATAGAAAACAGTATGGAGGTTTCTCAAACAATTACAGATAGAACTACCATACCCAGCAATCTCACTACTGGGTATATATCCAAAGAAATGGAAATCAACAAGTCGAAGGGGCACCTGTACTCCCATGTTTATCTTGAATCTATGCACAATAGCCAAGAGTTGTAAGTGACCTAAATGTCCTTCAATGGATGATGGGATAAAAAAATGGAATATACACCATGGAATACTACTTAGTCATAGAAAAGAATGAAATTCTGCCATTTACAGCAATGTGGATGAGCCTGGAGAAAACTATGTTAAGTGAAATAATCCAGGTACTGAGAGAGAAATACCACATGTTCTCACTACATGTGGAAGCTAAAAAAAAAATTGATCTCAGAGAAGTAGAGAGTAGAATAGTGGTTACTGGACATTGGTGGGGGGGAGAGGGAGTAGAATAGTGGTTACTGGACATTGGAGAGGACGACGGGCAGAGGTTGGTCGGTGGATACAAAATAGTAGATCTACAGGTAGAATGGGGCTAGTGTTCTGTAGTAATGTAGGGAGACTACAGTACGTAGAAAGACGCATAAAGTATACACAGACTAAAGTACTGTACACCTTTGAATAGCTAGTCAAAATGATGTTGAATGTTCCTAACACAAAAAAGGGACAAGTGTTTGAGGTGATAGATGTATTAAGCACCCTGATATGATCATTGTACACAGTATGAATGTACCCAAATATTATTCTGTACTCCATTAAAATATACAATTATCATGGGTCAATTAAGAAAAATAAATTTAAGAGCCGAGCCCATGGCGCACTCGGGAGAGTGTGGCACTGGGAGTGCAGCAGCGCTCCTGCCGCAGGTTCGGATCCTATGTAGGGATGACCGGTGCGCTCACTGGCTGAGCGTGGTGCGGCCGGTCTCAAAAAAAATAAAAGGACAAAAAAGAAAAATAAATTTAAAATGTGAGAGGAAAGAGAAATAGAGTAGAGTAGTGGCTACAAGAGGCAGGGAAAGGGAGCGGGGAGCAGGGGCCAGGGAAAGGTGACGGGTACAAAGTTACAAGGATACAGTTAGATAGGAAGAATACGTTCTGGTGCTCTAGGGTGACAATAGCTAATAATATTGTAATATATATTTCAAGATAGTGAGAAAAGAGGATCTTGAATGTTATAACCACAAAGAAATGAAAATGTTTAGATAGGAGATATGCTAACTATTCTGATTGAATTATTATACAATATATGCACATATTGAAACAACAAGCTGTACCCTATAACCATATACAATGAAAAAAAAATAAAATTTAAAAAAATTCATAGAAGACCACAGCTTCCTGGTTATCAACTGTGCACGCAAGGATACAAACCAGGGAGCTTGACATTGAGAAACCTGCATAATTTCTTAGAACATCTCCAAATATGCTATTTTTATAATCTCTTATTAATTTCCTAGTAGTAATAAAAATATTACTTTTCTTAGTAACAGTAAGAAAGGAGAGAAGTTGAGAGTACACTACATAAAGTCCAGTTTAGGGGTGGGATTAAGGAGAGGTTCAAAAACCATAAGAATTGAAATAGATGAGTTTACATAAAGCCTTAAAGCACCTTGGGTCTACAGGGTCGGTGATAAGGGTCATAGAAAAGTATGGGAAGTCAGCTTGGGTCTGGGATGGGTCTTCAGGGTTTAAACAGTGGGAAGACATTTGGGGTACTCCAACACCTGAAAGCAAATATCATTGTTAATGAGTTATGTACACAACATAGTTCTAGGTTTGTCCAAATGTAGTAAAGAGGTTCCTTAATCGGATCCCACATACAGACTGGTTCCCGCTCACTGGCTGAGCGAGGCGCAGGGGCAACACC
>NW_007733293.1:42485-69438 GCF_000696425.1 Galeopterus variegatus | reverse complement strand
ATATATATATATATCATTGTTAATGAGTTATATACACAACATAGTTCTAGGTTTGTCCAAATGTAGTAAAGAGGTTCCTTAATCTGTAAGTCAACCCAGTTCTGATAAATAGAGCCAAAGAATATTTTTCAATATCTGGACTATCCAGGTTAAGTAGCTGAAAACATAAAAGATAGGAAAACACAAGAAGAAAGAGTCCTCGGTTTGAGACCCTGATAATGGACAGAGATCAAGATGGGAAATACAAAAGAGGAAAGAACAGAGGCATCTGGAGCAATCATATTCTTTTTCTGCTGCTGCAGAACAAATTGCTACAAAATTAGTGGCTCAAAACAACACCTTTTCTATATCTTATGGTTTCTGTGGATCAGGAGTCCTTTGCTCACAGCCTTACCAGGCTGCAATCAAGGTATCAGTTGGGACTGTGGTCTCATCAGAAACTGGATTTGGGACAGATCCACTTCCGAGACTGTTTGGGCTGTTGGTAGAATTCAATTCCTTGAAATGATAGGGATAAGGTGTTTTTTTTTTTTTTTTTGCTGGCTGTCAGTCAGGGCCTCTCTTGGCTTCCATGGTTTCCCACTATTTCTTGCCACTTAACCCTCTCACAGCATGGTAACCCACTTCTTCAAAGACAGCAAGAGGGGGGTCTCTCTCACTCCAGACAGCTAAGACAGTCTTATATAAAGAAACCTAATTACAGAAGTGGTACTGATCACCCTTGCCATTTTCTATTGGGTAGAAGCAAGTTACATTTTCTACCTGAACTCAAGGAGAGGGGACATGTCTCATTAGGAGTCATGTTAGGGCATGTCTGTCACAGTCACACAAGCTTCATCTTAGATCTCCAGGCAATCAAACTGCAGTCACAGGCCATTGCCATATGTGGTAGCACGGATTTATGTGTAGATGTAAATAAACTACAGGTTCTGGATGTAGAAATGAATGTTCTAAACAGTCAATCTTTCCTCTCCCTCATCAGCCCTCTCCAATCAAGCATTAGCTTCTGTTGATTAAACCTTCCTGAAACCTCTCAAATCTGTCCACCTTCTCCCTAAACCTCTTGCTGTAGTGTCAAGGCCGTGCTATCCCTTGCTGGGACTGCTACAACTGCCCCCTAATTGGTTATCCCACCCTTCTGCCTCTCCCCCGAGCCACCCAGTAAAATCTATTCCTCACTGGGAAGCCAAAGACATTTTTCCAGAATGTACACTGATGACACCCCTCCCAGGTTCAAGCTCTTTTAACTGCATATCACATTTATGTAACGTCACAAACTTCCCTGCATGGCCTGGTCTCTGCTTACCTTTCCAGCTTCCTCTCTTCTCTCCATCCACCCCTTGAACTCCACGATCCAGCCAAGTTAACTATTTCTTCATTTTTCAAAAGTTCCAGGTTTTCTGTGTTTCTTCTTCCTGAAACACATCCCTGTGCCCTATCTCCTCTCTCCTCGGTTGACCTTGACTTAGCTAATTCATACTCATCTTCAGCTCGGTGATTTGTGATCCCCCAAGCCTATGTTAAGTGCTGCTTCTGTGTTTTCCCATAGATCCATGTACTTCCCTTATCCTGGCACTTATTCATTTAGCAGGATTGGCCTGACTTGTGAGCCACTAAATCTCTGAGGTTAACCTAGTAACTTGACCTAGTGGCTGCTGACTAGCTGTTGAATGAATGAAAGCTGTTTTACCGTAAGCAGCTGTCTTGCCACGATTCATTTAGCAGGATTGGCCTGACTTGTGAGCCACTAAATCTCTGAGGTTAACCTAGTAACCTGACCTAGTGGCTGCTGACTAGCTGTTGAATGAATGAAAGCTGTTTTACCGTAAGCAGCTGTCTTGCCACTGTCCTGGATGCTTACACTCATTTATTCTACAGCGTTGAAAGGTATAGAGAAAGAACTAGATATATCCTCTGCAATAACTTATTTTGAGATAATTTTAGACGTACAAAAGAGTTGTAAAAATAGTACAGAGAGCTCCATATACCCTTCACCCAGATTCAAGTAATATTAACATCTTATGTAACCATAGTGCAATTATCAAAACGAAGAAATTAATACTGGTATACTATTATTAACTAAGCCACTGGTTTTATTTGGATTTCACCAGTTTTTCCAATAATGTCTCTTTTTTTCTTCCAGGATACCATGTTGCATTTTGCTGTCATGTTTGTTTGGTCTCCTCCAATCTGTGCCAGTTCTTCAGTGTTTCCTTGTCTTTCATGACCTTGACACTTTTAAAGAGTACTTGGCAGCTATTTTGCAGAATGTCCTTCAATGTGAGTTTGTCTGATGTTAATCCATGATTAGATTGATGTTATACATTTTTGCAAAGAATGCCACAGAGGTGATGTGCCCTTGTCAGTGTGTTATATCATCATGTCGCTATGCCTCATGCCTAGTGATGCTAACCTTTAGTATTGCTTAATGTGGTTTCTGCCAGGTTTCTCCACTGTGAAGTTAATATTTCTCCCTTTGTAATTAATACCCACTTATTTAAGGGGAGATACTTTGAGACTATACAAACATCCCATTTCTGCTTAAATTTTTACCCACTAAATCCATCTATGGATGCTGCAGTGACTATTACTCTGGTATTTCTAATGTTCTATTTCCCTCATTCATTCTAAATTTATTAATTGGAATTATTTTCTAAAGAAAACTTGTTTCTCCCTCATTTATTTATTCAGTTATTTGTTTATATCAGTTATGGACTCAAGGATATCCATGTTATCCCTTGGGTTATAATCAACAATATTATTATAATATCAACAATATTATGTTGTTATTTATTTTGCTCAGATTGTTCCAACTCTGGCTACTGGGATCTCTTTTCGGTTGGTAGACATACTTCCATTCTCCCTTTTATTTTTCTGACACCACAAGATGTTCCATGCTAATCCTTCATTCTCCCGAATACAACCATTTCTCCAAGGAATCCTGGTTCCTTTTACTAGAGAATTTATACCTGCCTCTCAGAACACTGTGATAGTCTTAAATCTACACTTATTCCCATGCGCCCCACACTAGAGGCCTCTCTTCTGTTTTCCTCAAAAAAAGACAAACTTAAAATGACAGCTTTAGGAACTAATATGGGTCCCTGATATAATAATGAACACATGGCCATATCGTATAGCAGAAAGAGTGCTCTGAACTTATTAGAGCTGTGAGATATTCCCAATTATCTGGCATTTTGTCTCCGGGTCTGGTTTGGATTTATATATATATATATATTTTTTTTAATATATATTTTATTACATGTATATAGTAAGTAAGAGAAATTATAAGTATAATTGCAAATGAGAGAAATCTACCTAAGAACACTTCGGCCATTATTTCCCTTGAATGTGTTCTCGTGGTCCTAAATTTTAGTGTTAGGCAAATGATTCAGGTTATTATTACCCTATAAAAAGGAGTGAATCAGGGAAAAGAGGCTTGCTTTTTTTTATTCTCTTCTTTCCCACCCCTCCCCCGCAAAAGAATCTGAATCTGAGACTTCACTTTGCCAGCATGAAAAAAAAAAAAAAAGTAAGTACCTTTACAAGAACAATCAAAACAATGAGTCACAAACTCTGTGCAAGGATTTAAGATTATTTCCTTGTTTTGAGAACCTTTAGGGGATTATGCTAAATCCTACTATGGAGGGTGAGGACACTGTGCAGCTGGAGGACGTCTATGTTCGCAGGACACATTCACAGGATTCGGGCTGGACTCAATAACAAACACTGACTTACTTCAACAGCACATTCCAGGCCTTGCTGTTAAGGGAACAAAGGCAAAAGACATTTAAGTCTGAACATAAATGATCATCCAGAAGTCACTAGAGACTGGCCTCTGAAACACTCTTTTCCTACTGTCACACATATTGTCTGCTGTACCCAGTTCTCCAAACATATCCATTCTCCCCTCAGAATGTATGCTTTTGAAAATAGGTTTTGTAAGACTGAACGTTTCTGAGGAGGAGGAGGAAGAGAAGACAAAGAGAAGATGCCCAATTGCCCTAAAAAAGCTTGGTGTTCCGTGAAATCTCTATTAGGAATGCTATGCTCTTTTACTAGCATTCCATTACCACAGATTCATGTACTGTATATACAACCTTGGTGTTGTTTAAAAGCCTGGAGCCCATCTCTTCCAAGAATGCTTAACATGATGTCCAGCTCACAGCTGCCAAGAAAGGAGTCCTATTTTGCTTCACTGATTAAAAGCAATTCTGTTGATCTCTTGCTATGTCCATTTTTACCCCCCTCCGGATGCTGCACAATGTTGGGCCGATTGTGTCTGACCACTGAGAACTTGATGAAATCCATAAAGAAAATCTTACTGGGGGTGTTAGATTTTCTAGGTGTGATTTCTACAACCATCTCAACATCCACTGTCTCTGTAAAACCAATTTCCAGGCTGCCAGATGGCGCATGCTAACTTATGCCAAGGATTCACCCCTTTACAGCCATCAGAAATTGAGGGGTTTTTTTATTTTGTTTTGTTTTGTTTAACATCAACATGTGTTATCTTCCAGCGTACACTTTGTGGAAAGGTTTCATGTACTACCCAGAAAGCTAGAGCTTCTGCTCACGATGTGACTTCAGTAAAGCCCTTCTGAACATTATTACAGCCATGGGTAATGAATAAATAACTTCTGACAAGGGAAGATTCTAATCAGCCACCCAGAGGTGATGGGAGAGCTAAGGAGATATCCACAATGTCTCCAGGAGCATTGCTTTGGGTAAGGTCCAACACAGTTAAGGATGAGCCTATGGGGGGTGAAAATGGAATTCGGTGCAAACTGCTTAGGACCACCCTACCACCCTCTTCACCATGATCACACATAGCTTGCCTGATTAGAGGATGAAGAATTGGAGCAGCAGAGAAAGGCCATTGTTAACCCCTGTCTTTCCTGCTCACTCATTCTCTTCCTGCTAAGTAGGTGGCCTTCACCCTACTCTGTGAATGATTGTGAATACTGGTTCTGTAACCTCCCATGGAAAATTTCCACTTACCTTCTTAATGCACACAGCAAGCTTGGCTGTGTGATTTTTTGTTGTTATTGGTTTAGTTAATTACCCAAACCCATCAGTATTTATTTGTCTCAGATTGAACTGAGGTCAAAACAAGATCAGTTCAGGAAGGTGGGAGGAAATCAGTATCGGCTGCCATATGGCACCAGACGGAGACAAGCAGATACCCAGAAGTTGCATCACTAATAGCAAATACATTGCTAATGTCATCCCCACCCAGAAGGCTCACAGCTTCGTTCCCACCCTTTGCTCCTATCCCCAGTTCATGGTTTCAGTCAGATGCATGAACAACTCGAGGTAAACAGCCACTCAGTTGGATGGATGACTTTGTGTTTTGTGGGTCCTGGGATACTTTACAAGTTATAGGGACAGGCACGTGGAAGGGACATGGCCATCCACCTAATGCTCAGTGAGCTGCACAAGGGCCCCATCAAGGCAACACCCCCCAAAGCTGAGTGTGTGACCTTTGACCACCTGGAGAATATGATCCAATGACTTCCCTCCCCTTTCCAGGCCGTTTAAAATCTAAGAAATGGATTGCTATGCCTCCACAAGTTTACTTGAGTCAGCCCTTAGTTAACAATTTGTTGAACCAGATTCATCTTAAGTCACATGAGAAAGTAGTGCAGGAGGACAGAAATGTAGGACTGAGCACACTGCCCATCTCAGCTAAACAGTACGGATGCCGCGCTTTCATCTATGAGAAAAGGAATAACAAACATTTCATTCTTCCCAGGCGCAGCTTCTCTGACTGAAGAGATGACCCCGGCTTCCTGAACTGAGATAATTAACATTGTCAGCTTATTACAAGGCTGGCATAAACATGCTAGAAAATGACACCTTGTCTTAATCATTCTTTTCCCCTGAGGAAGTATTTCGCAAACAGATGCAACCCCAAGCTTGGGCTTCCTATTAGCAACTCTGTTCAAGTTTAAAGCCCTGGTGTCAAGGTTATTCAGGTCCTCTGCTCTCAAGACTGTGGGCCTTGCACCAAAAATATGCTAAGAGTCAACTCAAGTAAACACAAGAGTAAGGGGAAAGCTTTTAGTGATTGGTGAGCATTTAGGTGAATCTAAAAGCAAAACCCATGCCACCTCTCTGGGATAAGAAATCATTTCTAAAGACCTTTAGAAGTCGTGATTCTCTAATTACTATCAGTAATTCATTCAAAGGTAGATATTTTATACATAATTACACTGAAGAGAAAAGGCTATTCTTAAGCATTCATGGCACAGTTTATATCTCATAAATACTTTTAATCCTTCTCAATTGCTGCCACTGAAAAGAAACAGTCCTAGGTGAGAATAAAAAGAGAGGCAAGAAAGACCAGGAACAAGAGACAAAGGTTCTAATTATAAAATAACCAAACCTACTAATTGGCACCTCAAGGGACCATGGGCCTATTCAATCACAGATCCAGGGGCTTCAGTCTCATGTATAACGATAGCTAACGATGACTGAGCATTTATTAGGTGTCAGGCACTGTTCTAAAGTATCTTAAGGGATTATTCTACTTAATACTTAAACCTGAGGCAGTCTTTCATTCTCCAAATATTTACTGAGCACCTACAATATGTCAAACACTAACCTCGGTGGAGATATTGCACAGATCAAAACACACAAAAATGTCTGCATTCTGTAACTTACGATCTAGAGCAGCCAGAAAGCAGCAGAGCCAAGATTTGAATCCAAGAAGTCTGGCTACTGGACTATAAAATTATTATAACTAGCAAGTGTCATAAAAGACAGCTTCTTTTGGAGACTGGTGAGAATCTCATAAATCACAAATGGTTAAATGTGAAGCAATTGGAAGGCATCTGTGTTCTGTGAGTGACATTACTGGACTGCTGAGAAGAAGCCGTTCTCAATTGGAATAGTCTGAGCAGGGCCTGAAACTGAAAACTGGGTTCAGGTTTTGGCTCTGGCATTTGGCAGGTGTATGCTTTAGGGAAGTTGTTAAACCTCCCTGAGCCTCAATTTCCTCATCTGTAAAATAGAGATTATAACAGGACCTCATTGATGGTGCTATGGTGAGGGATTAAACGTGATATTATAAATAAAATACTTTGTAAAGTGCCTGGAACTATATAAAGTAAACTATTTTCATTATTTGCATTTATGGGCCCTCAAACCTACACAATAGGATATGAGAAGCTAATTTAAGTTATTTTAGGAATGTGAACCCTGCACCTTATAAATTCCTGACTATACAGATGGGGTCAGAGCACCTGTCTTCAGTACATGTATACATTTTGGTGGGCAGTGCAGAGAAAAAAGACAGACTGCATTACCCAGGAGCACTGCTTAGCTCAGCCTGACTTAGAGGTTGAGTCCCCTTTGCCCAAGGAGACTGGGTCTCTTATCCTGTATCACCAGCTTTGCTTCCTGTAGGTATTTGCCCTCAGAATAGCCATGTCATCCAGAGCCTGTATAAAGCAGATTCCTAAATATCACGAACTGCTTTGTCTGTATGGACACTGCCTGGCCTGGCCACTCTATATCTGGTAATTTGGTTCTTCTAAGTTCACAACCTCTGGCTCTATTCCTTTACTCTCCATCTTCCTATCTTGTCAACTGGTGAACAGGCTTCCATAGATAAATGGTTAGTGATTTCCTCTCTTATGTGTACAGCTCTCACAGGCACCCAAGTGAAGGACCCAACTGCACTCAGGCTGTGCCTCTCTCAAGTGATCATCCAATGTGATCCCTTAAATTTAGAACTCAACTAGTTATGACTTTTCAGGATCTTGCTCATCCCCATCTACTGGGTGCCCCCCAAGTCTGATTTGAACTCTATTCCGGAGTTTCCAAAGGCTATTTTGACCTCAGGGTGAGGAGGTAAAAGTGCGCACAGACTCAGAGACCTCATTCTGTGTAGAATGTATTGATTCTGAGCAGTGTCCTATCGTTCTAAGTTAAGCATAAATATGAAATCAAAGTTTCTGGGAGCCACATTCAGCTTTCATGTGTGGGAATCCAAGACATCACAAACTTAGTGGTCTAAAACAATACAAATTTACCATTTTACAGTTCTGTAGGTTAGAAATTTGACATGCCATGAGGGTCTCTCTGAAGCCTCTAGAAGAGGATCCATTTCTCTACCTCCTTCAGCTTCTAGAAGCCACCTTCATTTCTTGGCCAATGGTCCCCTTCCTCTATCTTCAAAGCCAGTGACATTACTTCTCTGTGGCCATTTCTCCTTCGTCATATCTCCCCCTGACCTCAGTCTCTGACCTCAGCCTGGAAAGGTTCTTCACTTTTAGAAAATCATGTGATTCCTTTAGTCTCACCTGGGTAATCTGGGATAACTTCCCCATCTCAAGGTCCATAAACTCAATCACACCTACAAAGTCCCTTTTGCCGTGGAAGGTCATATGTTCACAAGATCTGGAGATCAGAATGTGGACATATTTGAGGGTCATTATTCTACCTACCACAGTCCCCCCTCTGGCCTCTAAATATTCACATCTGTTCCACATGCAAAATATATTCATGCTGTCCTGAAGTCCTCAATATTCTCAATCCATAATAGTATCTACTCCAAGTCCAAAACCTCATCTAAATCTCATCAGCTCAAAAGTCCCCAATCTCATCATCTACCTCATATAGGTCAAGTACAGGTGAGGCTCCAGGTGGCTACACAGGAGGGTCTTTCCCAATGTAAATGTTTTGAAATAGTTCATTGCTGTTTTTTCTATAGTTTGTAAATTTTATGAAATGTTTCCATTTGGTGATGATGGCATTCTGAGGCATTTTTATTGAACAAGCCACGAGTAGTGTTTGTTTTTTCATTTTTTTGTTTTCTGTCATTTCTAATTCGTACTGAACTAAACTTCCTTTCTATTGATCCTGAAAAATTAACCTGCAAAAACTGTACAGGAAAGTTTCCATTTTGCCCTCAAAGAGGTTTATGCCCATTATTCATCCAAAAAAGCACACTGCAATCTAATTTTGAATAATCAATTATGGAATAAAAGAAACAATCATTGACAATAAACGACAGTGGTCCCTTGTATATAAGAAGCATCATATTTTTAACAATATTTATTGACCTAGAAGTCTTCAGCAATGATCAGTCATGAATTATTCATAGCAGATAAACGATCTCTAGTTATCTGATGGGATCCAATCCTACCCAATCTGCCCTCATGAAACGTTTGAAGCCTTCTGGCATTTTGCCCTGTGTAGGAGCTTGATTCTTCCAGCTATTTGGTTCACAAGAATATCTCGTATTTCAGTGAAGAAAAAAACACCCTTCCTATTGTGACAAATAATGAAGAAAATCTCTGCAAACCAGTATTTTTAACACATATCGTTTAAATTTTTTGACTTTGTATTTTCCTTCATGTTGACATGCTAGGACTTTCAAGTTTTTAAAAGCTTCTGAGTTTTGCTTTTGGGGCTCTTCCAGGTCAAATTATCAATGAATCCTCCCTTTCCACAGAGGATATTTCACACGCTTCACATTTTTCACATATTAAATGTTATGCTCTTCCACGTTTCTTTACAGTTTCCATCCTCCTCCCTTAACATCTCCTTCACATACTGCTGGGCCTCGAAGAGGTTTTAGCATGAAATCATAGGCAGAATTTGGAATAGAAATTTTATTTTTAAAACTGAGTTGATTAAAAATATAATATAAGGCTATAAAATCTCTTAGTAGTTTAATCACAGTTTCCTCCTTTCTGGTTCCCCGTTTTCCTCTAGCAATGGTTCAAATGAAGCAAAGTACTTTTCACAGATACTGCTTAATCTCCACGAGTGTTTCTAAGGACAACAGGAAGAACACATGTGCTGAGCACCTACAATTGTGCATGGCATTTTTAAAGAAATTTTCAGCATATTGTGAATAAAAGCAGACACTGGATCCGTACTGCCTGAGTTTGAATCCTAGCTCTGCCAGAATCCCCTCACTGCCTATGTGACCCTAGGCATGTTACTTCCTTACTCAGCTCAAGCTCCTCATCTGTAACGAAGGGATGAGAATAGGGTGCATGCATGGAGTAGTTGTGATGAGTATGAGTTTACACATGTGTAAGTCCTATAGCAGTGGTTGGCTTATAGTAAATGATATACAAACGTATGCTAATTTTTATGATTGTTAATTACTATTGCATTTGGTTTGGGTCCACAATGGCCCTAATATAAGAAGGCTATTTTAATCAGCATTTTACTGAATAGGAGACCCTAGAGCTCACCAAAACTAAGGAAGTTTACCACTCATGAAGTTAATAGATGATCTGTCTGATTCCAAATCCCTGCTCCTGCCACTGAAGGGAAGTAGGATTGATGCATGAGCTCTGCAAAGCTTAAAAAGGGGCTTTCGTGTAACTGAATCAGCAAGATCCCAAAAGCCGCTATCCCTTCCTAACCATCATTTAGTTCCTATCCCTTTCATTTATCACTGTTGTCCTATTTCCCCTTCTTCTTTTTTACAGCTTTATTGAAGTGAAATTAATATTCAAAAAAATGTATTTAATGTTTACAATTAGATGAGTTGGGACACATGCAAACACCCATATACAGTCACCACAATTAAGGTAATAAAAATATCCATCACCTCCAAAAGTTTCCTTGTGTCTCTTTGCCATGTGCGTGCACATGTGTGTGCACGTTAAAAACACTTAATGTGAGATCTACCCTTTTAATAAATTTTTAAGCTTGCGACACTATATTGTGAACTAAAGGCATTATGTTGTAAAGCAGATATCTGGAACTTATTCACCTTTTATAACTATAACTTTATACCCATTAAACAACTCCCTGTTTCCCCTTACCACCATCCCTGACAACCACCATTCTATTTTTTAATTCTATAAGTTTAACATTTCGTGTACCTTTTATAAGTGGAATCATGCAGTATTTGTCCTTCCATGATTAACTTATTTTACTTAGCATAATGTCTCCCAGGTCCATCCATGTTGTTGCAAATGGTAGAGTTTCCTTCTCTTTTAAGGATGAGTAATACTCCTACACACACACACACACACACACACACACACACATATCACATCACATTTTCTTTCTCAATCTGTCAATGAAGATTTGAGTTGTTTCCATAGCTTGGTTATTGTGAATAATGCCGCAGTGAACACGGGAGTGCAGATATCTCTTTAAGATCCTCATTTCATTTCTTTTGGATATATACCCAGGAGTGGGATTGCTAGATCATATGGTAGTTTTATTTTTAATTTTTTGAGGAACCTTTATACTGTTCTCCACAGTGGTTGCACCATTTTACACTTTTACCAACAGTATACAATGGTTCCAATTTCTCCACATCCTTGCCAACACTTGCTATCTTTTGTTATTGTTGTTTTTTATATAATAGCCATTCTAACAGGTGTGAGGTAATATATCACTGTGGTTTTGATTTGTATTTTCCCAATGATTAGTGATGTTAAGCACCTTTTCATATACCTGTTGGCCATTGTATGCCATTAATGGAAAAATGTCTATTCAAGTCCTTTGCTCATTTTGTAACTGGGTTATTTGTTCTTTTGCTATTGAGTTGTAAGAGTTCTCTATATATTTTGGAAATTAACTCCTTATAAAACATATGGTTTGCAAATATTTTCTCCCATTCTTTGAGTTGCCTTTTTACTCTGTTGATTGTTTCCTTTGCTGTGAAGGAGTTTTTTATTTTTATTTTTTTGTGTCTTTTGTCTTTTTCCGTGTCCGGCAACGGATTGCAACCCTCAGTGTTGCCCCCGTACCGGACCGGGGACCGGCAACGGGATCGCAACCCTTGGCGTCGCTCCCGCGCCTCGCTCAGCCAGTGAGCGGGAACCGTGTCCGGCAACGGATCGCAACCCTCAGTGTTGCCCCCGTACCGGACCGGGGACCGGCAACGGGATCGCAACCCTTGGCGTCGCTCCCGCGCCTCGCTCAGCCAGTGAGCGGGAACCGGTCTGTATGTGGGATCCGAACCCTCAGGCGGGAGCGCCGCCACGCTTCCCAAGCGGTGCACTATCCAGTGCGCCACCGGGCCGGCCCGTGAAGGAGTTTTTTAGATTGATGTAGTCACATGTCTGTTTTTGCTCGTGTTGCCTGTGCTTTCTGGGTCATATCCATGAAATCATTAAACACTAAACAAACTAGGTATAGAAAGGATGCACCTCAACATAATAAAGACCGTATATGGCAAGCCCAAAGCTAACATCATACTCAACAGTGAAAAACCAATAGCTCTTTCTCTAACATCAGGAACAAGACAAGGATATCCATTCTTACCCCTTCTGCACAACACAGTACTGGAAGTCCTAGCCATGGTAATTAGGTTAAAAAAAAAAAGAAAGAAAAAACATACAAATCAGAAAGGAAGAAATAAAATTATCTCTGTTTGCAGATGACATAATTCAACACACAGGAAACTCTAAAGACTCCACCGAAAAAAAAAAAAAAAAGACTCTTAGAAGTAATAAACAAAATCAGTAAAGATATAGGGTATAACTTATAACTTAAAAAAAAAATAATACTTGCATTTCTATGTACTAACAACTGTTGGGCTGCAACTGCTCCACTTGCTATAGCAATTGCTAGGGTGAAAGGAGGCCACACCAAATGGCGGCTGTTTAAGTTCCCCACCCACATGGTCCACACAAGATGGTGCCTAGAGGAAGCAAAGAGGGAGTGTCACTTTTAGTTCTGCAAAAATTCTTATTGGTAGTTGCACTTTTCCGCACTCGTGATCAGTGCATGATCAGTAGGCTAAGCATAGGAAAGTAAGGCGCATGCACATGTGACCTTTCCAGTGATTGGCTCTCAGTGTGGAAATCCCCACTTGCTTAGATTAAATACAAGTGCTTAAAAGACAATAAACAGAACTGCTTGATGGAACCCCCACCACCTCTGAGTGTTCCTTTGCAGGCTGAATAGGCAGGCGGTGCACTCACCCACCTTCAGGGATCCTTCTTCAGTTTATGCCTCAGAGGGCAACTTATCTGGTCCTGCCTGGGGGGGATAGGGAGTCTGCGGGGATCACTTGGTGGCCACGGCCAGGGAAATCCAGAGCCCCTGGGCCTGGCTAACCAAGAGAGCACCCCGACAAACACCCAGCTATCAAAAAGAGAAATTAAGAAAACAATCCTATTTACAATGACATCACAAAGAATAAAATACTCAGGAATAAACTTAACCAAGGAAGTGAAAGACTTGTACACTGAAAACTGTAATACATTGATGAAAGAAATTAATGAAGGCACAAATAAATGGAAAGACATTCCATGTTTATGGATTGGAAGACTTATATTGTTAAGATGTTTATACTATATACTATACAAAGCAATCTAAAGCAGACTCAATGCTATTCTCACCAAAACTCCAATAACATTTCTTATAGAAATAGAAAAAACAATCCTAAAATGTATATGGAACAACAAAAGACCCAGAATAGCCAAAGCAATTTTGAATAAGAAGAATAAAGCTGGAATCATCACATTTCCTGATTTCAAACTATATTGTAATGCTATAGTAATCAGAACAGTATGGCATTAGCATAAAAACAGACACACAGACCAATGGATCAGATTAGAGAGTCCAGATATAAACCCACACATATGAGGTGCTTCAAAAAGTTCATGGAAAGATTTATACTATCTTTTTTTTTTCTTTTGTCTTTTTTCGTGTCCAGCAACGGATCGCAACCCTCAGTGGCGCGCCCGTACCGGACCGGGACCGGCAACGGGATCGCAACCCTCGGTGTTGCGCCCACACCTCGCTCAGCCAGTGAGCAGGAACCGGTCTGTATGTGGGATCCGAACCCTCGGCGGGAGCGCCACCGCGCTCCCAAGCGGCACACTGTAGCAGTGCGCCACCAGGCCAGCCCTATACTATCTTTTTAATTCTATTTTTTCCATGAGCTTTATTCGACCTGGGCCGGTTCACCCCTCCTTAGGCAACCTGGTGGTCCCCTGCTCCCGGGAGGTCACCATATTGATGCCGAACTTAGTGCGGACACCCGATCAGCATAGCGCACTACAGCCCAGAACTCCTGGGCTCAAGCAATCCTCCAGCCTCAGCCTCCCGAGTAGCTGGGACTACAGGCGCGCGCCACTGCACCCGGCTTCCATGAGCTTTTTTGAACTACCCATGTATATGGTCAACTTATCTTCAACAAGGGTACCAAGAATACACAATAGGGAAAGGATAGTCTCTTCAACAATTGGTGCTGGAAAAACTGGATATCCATATGCAAAGGACGAAACTGGACCCCTATCTTATACTATATACAAAAAATCAACTCAAAACAGATTAAAGACTTAAATGTATAACCTGAAACTGTAAAAACCTAGAAGAAAACAAAGGGGAAAAGCTTCACAACATTGGTCTTTTTCCCCTTCTAATTCCAACATCAATGTCATATGTGAATTATTGTGATGAAAATATCATAATTTTGAAATATAAAAAATAAGGGGAAAAGCTGTTTCACTCCTCACCATAAAATCCCACCGAGCCTACAGTATTTTAAGCTCACTGCCTTCCTAAAGTTCTTCTCAAATATTTCCAATTGATTTCTCTTCCTCCCATTGATTTCTGTAGCATTTATGGCCTGAGTTATACAACTAAAGCATTGTCTTATGTATGATCTAAACAGCTAAACTGCACATACCTCAAGACACAAATTTCTAATAATAAATATCTTATTGGATTTCATCTTTTGAAAACTCATGATGAGCTCTAGCCTTTCTCCAAGTCTCCCTTTCTCTATCCCTTCCAAGTTGTCTCCTCAAATAGGCCTGAACTGAGTCAAAAATCAATTATTCTAAGATCTGTAGCTTAGTTGTACGCATGTCATACAATAGGCATCGTGTCTATGTCAATTTCCTGATTCTGATAATGTATTGTGGCTGTGAGATGTTATCAATGGGAAACTAGGTGAAGGGTATACAAGAACTCCATGTATTAGTCTTGTAACTCTGTACAATTATCTAAAAATATTTCAAGAAAAAAATCTGTAAAAATCATTCTTTCTGCTGAATGCAAACTATCAATAGGTGATTTCTAATTGTAAGATATACATACCCAACAAAACATGATGGTCCCTGAGGACAAGGACAATTTTATATAGTTATTTAGGCTTCCCCCACAAATACTGGCATTTTATTGGGCTTATGGTGGGGGAAATGTAGGAGAGGATGGAAGAGTCCAGAAAATAGTGGGATATTCATAAATATTTGTAAATTGGTAAATGGGAGATATAAGTAATCATGGGTTAAATTTGGGGATACAAGTATTTAACATACTGTGCTCCTGATTTCACTGCTTTTGGAACACTGCTAAAAATAGATTAAAGATACAAAATATTTGAATGGGAAAATGTCCCAAGCAGTAGAACAGATAACCATTATTCATACTACCATGTGTGGCTGAGTCTTCCTTGAAAACATCTGACTCAATGTGTGTCGCCAATGACTAGAAAGCTGGCTGGGTTGGTAGGTTCAGTTGTAATTTATAAGGTTCTTAATGCAAAAAGAAGTCAAGTACTTTTCAGACAAATAAATATTCACAATTTCTTATTCTTATTTTTTTTATTTTTGGCTTCACCTCTTAATTTACTGCCACATGGCTAAAACAAGAGAGAACTTTTTGAAAGATTTTAAAAACAGGAAATGCATCACTAACAAAAAGATGTTATCTTTGTACCTAAAACAGTGGAAACTTAGGAACTTTTCTCCACTCTGCAGTTCTTTCTACACTACCATTGCATAAGTTTTATAAATGCCACTGTCAAAGAGCAATTTAAAATCACTTTGTCCGAATATTGGGGAAAGAATAACTATATTGCTTTAATTTGATTCTACATAAAACTTAACTGTAAGGAAGCATGGTGTTAATAAGCTCAAGGTTATGGGTTCCATTCCAATGTGGTCTACTTAGCTTCTGTCAGTAGAAAATTTGGTGTCATTGTCCTAGACCATAAGTTTAACCCCCATGTACCTTCAGTCCTAAGACAAACATCTGAGACTGAAACACAAATGTAAAATACGATATTAAACAAGAGATTATAACCCTAATGCTTCTTCCCAGCTCACCTTTTTTATGGCATATCTCCTAAACAGAAATTATTTAATGAACATGAAAGTAATGTGTTATGGTGATAATGTCCCTATACTATGAGCCAAATACCTATGTTTTTCTTAACTAGCTATAAGTTATCCAAAAAATGATATAATTTCATTGGGATTTTTCATCATTTCATTGAGCTAAATAATACCAAAGTAAAAAATTCTATGATTCAATGAGAGCATCAAGGGCCTATAATGTTCCAAAACAAACATATTTCCAGATGACAGAAAGTGGAGAGGTTGATACATACATGATATGCTGGATCCAAAAGTCTCCTAACAGAAGAATTGATTAAATCTAACAAAATATTTAAGAGGATGAAAATAATCTTCTACACCTGGGTTAAATATACACACACTACTCAGGTATAGGTTTAAGAAGATTTGGTTCAGCAATAGAATACATTAAAATAACCAAAAAAAAAAAAAGGCCTTCATTGGCAATAAACTCCCCCATGAGCCAACATCTTCTGTCTGTAACTAGACTATGGAAGAAAGGACTCGGGCATGCTAGCTATCTTCAGCTAAGTGAAGGGCTCTCATAAGAAAGAGGGATTCATCATGCTCTAAGGGGATAATTTTATTTATTTATTTTTTCTTTTGGAAAAAATGCTTATACAATGTCTAATATCCATTCCTGATGACTAATACAAATTACAACATTAAAAGTAATTCATTCTCAACATCTCACTGAAGGTTTTGATTACAAGGGAAACTCAAAATTGTACATTAAGTCATTACCCAAATTTCTTGGAATTTTAAAAGATATAAAATATTAGCAGGGACTTGACCAGGTGGTTGTCCACTAATGTCCACAGCAGCATTATTCACAATAGACAAAAGATGAAAATAACCCAAATGACTATCAATGGATGAATGAATAAACAGAATGTGGTATATATAAAATATAGTTTGTAGTTATCACAATCTTTTCATTTTTTTAAATCTTACTATCACAACCATTAATTTTATAATTTGGTCAACTTTTTGTGTAAAATCAAAAGAACTTACATTACTGGTAGCAAGTAGTATCAATACAATAAATATGTTTACTTTTTATTTTTTAACTTTTTACTATGAAAAACTTAATATATATGCAATAAATCTGGCTACACCAATCAACAACTCATGGGCAATCTTATCTTATATGCACTCCCCACCCACTTTCTGTCTTCCCCCTGGATTATTGTGAGTAAATCCCAGTATCATAGCATTCATCTGTATATATTTCAGTATGTGTCTCTAAAAGATAAGAATTGTTTTGTAAAAGATATAACCGCAGTATAGAATGACTGGAACTCTACAAAGTCCAGACAATACAACAGTACTGTCTATTTTATTGTCTAATTATGTCAACAATACTATTTGTAGTATGATGCCAAGTGCCCACTTGGGAAGGGAATCCTAAAGTTGGGGGAGGGGAGAAATCGCCTTTTTTGCAACCATCAGAGTAAAGGCTCATTCAGGCAAGAATCATCAACATGCTAATGTAGGGAAAAAGTATGATAAAGAGCAGGATATACATGTGGTCTTAAATTGTCTCCCCACAGATTAGATAAAAAACATAGTAGTAACTACACAATGAAGAAATCAAACCTGACTGAGTAATCAAAATTAACACCACAAACAAGGGGGAGATGGAGACAATATGCCCTCAGATGTGATGCCCCAAGAAGGACATATAACTCATGTAGTATTCTGACAGGATCACATGAGCAAACAGACCAAACGAAAACTGGGAACATTCTACTTGTTAAAAGAAATTACATTCTTTAAAAGGTCAATATCCTATAAATAAATAAGCGAACTGTTCTAGAGTAAAGAAGACTAAGAGCTAAGTAACCTGATGCAGTCCTAGCCTGGATCTTGTAGTGGAAGACACGACTGAGCAAACAGCATGAGAATACAGACAGCACACTACATCATATCAAAGTTAAATTTACTGCAGTGGATAACTATGGCAGGGATGACAGAGAATGACTTTAGTCTCAGGACATACATGACAACATTTTTAGGGATAAAAGGATCATAATATATGCAATGTAATATCAAATGGTTTACGGACACACACAGGAGCTGTGAGGGCCAGCAGGCATGTGCAAGTGATAAACCAGAGGGGCCACATGCTGACTCTAGGTGAAGGAGACTTGGGTGTTTTTGTACTTTTTGTGCAACTTTTCCTCTAAGCTTGAAATCATTTCCAAATAAAATGTAAAAAGTACAAAAGAATGCCCCTGGCTCGACCTTCTATTGCAGACTCAGAAAGCTGTTCAAATTTCTGGCAGCATTCCTGCTGGTGTGCCTCAGCCAACTTGACATCTTTGCTTTTTAACCGGGCCTTATCCAGAGCTTTGTTTGAGTTCTCATAGTCAATCAGGGCCTTGGTGCTTCTGTACAAGAGATCCTTAGCGGCCTCTATGTTGAGCATGTAGTATCGGAGAAGCTCTGTCAGCTTTAAATCTTCATCTGAAGAGACTCGACCCTCCACTTTCCTAAGTTTTTCAAATAGCTCAGCAACCTTCAATAGGTACTTTTTGATGACTGTGGGCTCTTGTAAAGCCAGGCTGTGCAAGCAGGCTGCAGTGTGGATATAGTCATCAGCAACATTTTTATGAGATCTGGTCATCTTGTCAGCTTTTGCACAGGAATCCTTGATCCTATTGTAATAATTAATAAGGAAGTTCTTCTCTTGCTCAAAGAAGTCATCTACCTCCTTAACTCCAGAAAAAAGGACTTCATCAGCACTTTTCACCACACTTTTGAAAAATCCACCAAACATCTCTTTGGTATTTTTCTGCCTGACACTTAGTTTCCACCTAACATTTAGATACTGATCATATTCCAAGAAAACATGAAAGTTGTGATCTTTACTCAGAACAGGGTGAGAACAAAGTCTCTGAAGAAAGATTTCATGGGAGGACACAGTCTTCTTAAAGACAGCCAGATACTCAGCTTCCAGTTCTTGCTTCATCTTGGCAAATTCTTCTTTCGTCATGGACCCTTCACCTTCTCCCAGCTTCTGCATCTTCTCTCGAGGGCCATCAAAGTCGGGCTTTGTAGGCGCGGGTGGAATAATAAGCCCAGCATAGTCTGTTGTTTCAATAAGAGTGTCGTGTAGCCACACAAAGTCTTCATGTTGCCTTGTAACAGAAAACTCTGGACTCTGAAACGTAGGCAATGTGGTCTTGGTGTGCACTGTAAATTTGACCTTATCTCTCTCACTGAGTGCATCAGGTATGTCAATCTGAAGTGAGGGATCAACATTCAGGTCCACAGATACAGATCTCAGCTTGCTGCGGTCCTCCTCCTGCTGCTGCAGTAACTCGGGAACCGCGGCCATGGCGACGCGGGCCTCGAGCAGAGGCCGCCTGGCTGTGCGAGGAAAGAAGAGGATCCCCCCTCTTTCTTTCTTAAGATTGATTCGTTTACATCAGAATCCAAACAAGTTCTGATTGTTGCATTGGTTGCTATGTCAGTTGTCTCTTAAATTTCTTTTAATCCCCCTTCATCTAGTTTTTTCCCCTTTACCTCATAAAGTTTCCCAAGGTCTGGATTTGCTGGCTCCAGCCCAGTAAAGGGATAAATGTAAAGCCAATGAGAAAAGCCTTTGGTTCCAAAGAAGGTAAAGTAACAAACAGGAAGATGTGATAGTTTCATGTGTCAATTTGGCTGGGCTATAGCATCCATTTATTCAATCACACACTAATGTACGGGCTAACAAGAGGCAGTTTATAGATGAGGTTAACCTCTACCATTGGTAGACCTTAAGCAAAGATTGCCCTTGATAATGTGGGTGGGACTCATCCAATTACTGGAAGGCTTTAAGTGCAAAAACTGAGGTTTCCTGGAGTAGAAGAAATTCTGCTTCAAGATTGCAACATTAACTCCTGCCTGCGTTCCAGCCTGCCAGCCCCCTCTACAGATTTCAGTCTTGCCAGCCGCCACAATGATGGGAGATGGATGGACGGATGGATGGAAGAAAGGAAGGAAGGGAAGAAGAAAGTGTGTGTGTCTGTGTGAGTGAGAAAGAGAGAGAGATGGGCCGGCCCAGTGGCACACGGGATAGTGCGCCGCTTGGGAAGCACGGCGGCGCTCCCGCCCGAGGGTTCGGATCCCGCATACGGACCGGTTCCCGCTCACTGGCTGAGCGAGGCGCGGGGGCAACGCCAAGGGTTGCGATCCCATTGCCGGTCCCCGGTCCGGTACGGGGGCAACACTGAGGGTTGCGATCCGTTGCCGGACACGGAAAAAGACAAAAAAAAAAAAAAACGAGAAAGAGAGAGAGAATCTGGTATTGGTTCTGTTAATCTGGGGAACCCTGACGGATACAGTTGTGCAAGGATGGAATGGTCTACTTCCAGTCACGTTGCATTCCTGTCACTGGAAACATTCAAGTACAGGCAAGAAAACCACTTTGTCCATAATAAGGAGATCATTTAAAATAGATGCCTCTCAGGGCCGGCCCGGTGGCGCACTGCTACAGTGCGCCGCTTGGGAGCGTGGTGGCGCTCCCGCCGAGGGTTCGGATCCCACATACAGACCGGTTCCCGCTCACTGGCTGAGCGAGGTGCGGGCGCAGCACCAAGGTTTGCGGTCCTGTTGCCGGTCCCGGTCCAGTACGGGCGCGACACTGAGGGTTGCGATCCGTTGCCGGACACGAAAAAAGACAAAAAGGAAAAAAAAAAATAGATGCCTCTTCATACAATTATAAAACATTTGTGTCAAACTAGACCACATAGTCTAACTCAATTTATTCATTAAGACCTAGTATGTATCAAACACTGTGCGAGGCTCTATGGATATAATGTTGAGCAAAAGCAGCTACTGCTCTGCTTTTTTGGAACATATATGGATCCTGTACTATGTGCAGGGTACCAGACTAGCCTTGTAGAACACAAAATTGGTGCTCAACCGACAATTGTTGAATGAATAACTGAAATAACAACTATACATATATTTTAAGATTGCAAGGAAATATATACTCACACACATATAGTGTTTGAGAAATCTATCAAAAATATTAAAATTTTTAAAACTTTAACTTTTAGTAAGAATAAGATTTAATTACCAAAAAAAATTCTATACCATGCAATGTTTCCTTCTCCAATAGAGCATGTCTAAGATATTTTCCTAAACATTCCTCACCTCTGGACTCCCCCCTTTCATACCAACCCTAAAAATAATTAACTTAATGTCTGTTCATTTCACATATTTGAAACTGCAAATTCCTAAGGCATAGAAACTACAACCTCTCGATATTCTGTAACAGTCCTGCCTGTTCTGTACTCCATGGAAGAACATTAGTAGCCAACTGCTGCACTGAGCATCTTCCTCTGGCTCCAGCCATGGACAGCCAGAGAACTACCCACACTGCTTTTCCAAACACTGATGTCAAGAAAGTGTAAGGGAAGAACTGGGTGGATTTCAATAATAAGAGAAACTTAGTATTAAACCCACATTTGTATCAGACTTGTAATTTTTCAAAGTATCTTCATTGCCGTAATTTCATTTTATTCTACCTGCATAATTGTGGGGAAAAAAAAAGAAAAGTAGATGAATGTATCATTGGACAAATGAATAAAATGAGACACAGATGGAATGAAACTGAGTTTTAAAACCAAAACCATACAGTCATCTGTGTGATTTTTTTAAATTAGATCAAATTGACAGGACATAGTGCAACATAAGGCTATCTGGATAACACTGAGAAACTTATTCTTTAGCAAAAGACGGTTAATTGGTTTCTTTACACTCCATCCAAGGCTGTAAGAAATGGAATACTGCATTACAGGGGAACTTTCTTATATACACAGGTTGTTGAGAATCTTGACTATATTTATTGACAACATACCTGGTAATCCCAGAGGGCTTTGCCATGCATGGGTTATTCATTAATTACTAGAAATTTCTCATGAAAACAACTCATCAGGTTTTACAAGTTTCATATTATAAAATTCTATGATCATCTGATTTTCTAATATAAAATGTTTGAGAGGATGTAGAATAGTACTAGATGATACAAAATGAAAACATTTAGTAGCAAAGTTGCAGGAGCCTTGCACAGAGTCACAAACTGGAATTCTAGACTTGGCTGTAGCACCAACGAACTGGGTGATCTAGCTGGGAATCTCTCTTATCTGTATCTCTCATATATATGTATATAAGCTTTCCATATTTGTTTATTCATGCTGACATTACCTATTTCAGCTGCCTTGCCTATATAATGTAACAACTTTTATTTTTCATGGGATGAAAGAAATTATGGCTGTTTTCCTGAAACCACATCAATTTTCAAAGGTAGCTGTAGCAACAGAGATGCGTTTGCACTAGAATTTTGGCATCAAGGCCAGTACCACCTTGAAAATTTGGCTGATTCCCCCAAACCCATAAGTTGGAGAAATACCAGGAATAAAAAGGGGAATTACAAGGATGATTTAGAATTTTCTTCATTCTCCTTTAAGTTAGTCCTTGTCAGTTGCCAGAAAAACAAGCCAAGATCAAAATGGAACTGATAAATGGCTGCTATTTAACTACAGAAACAATATTTCAATGAATAAATTATCCATCACCTAAAAATAAGGGACAATTAAATTTTAATAGTACAAGGATACCTCAAAAAGTTCATGGGAAAAGAGAACTAAATAAGACTCTTTCCATGAACATTTTGAACTACCTTTATATACTCCAATAGGAAAAAGCAGGGCTTTGATTTTGTTTTTTGTTTTCCAGTATTATTTCCTTCCTAATTACATTTTTCTAAAAATAATTTTTAAAAAGTCTTAACTAAGAATTGGTCATTTGGCCAACCTATAAAGTATTTAACCACCCTCCTATAAACAATTGATTTTAATTTTTTTTCTTTTCTTTTCCTAAGCTCTCTTGAGCACATACCTCATCTTTGCTTTTCTTCCTGGGCAAGCAAGAAAGGATTTTATACATATCCATAGGTATCCACCTGCAATTTACAAACACTCTTTTATTGCTCTTCAGGTGGAAAAAACAAGTGGCAATCAACTCATCTAGGCCATTTGCCTCTTTTTGCTTTTCTATCTTTGCAGTTAAATAAAGATATAAACACTTGAAAGCCACAGATAACTATATCAGCTTATTTTAGGACAACAGAAAGGCTATTTTTTCCACCCTCACCCAAACTTGTCTCAAGGCCACTTACCCTCCTTTGGCCCAGCCCTTTAAAAAATTATTAATTTTTTAATAATTTCAATTATTCCTCTAACCACCAACTACACAAAGAACAAATGGACCTCATTTCTGGTAATCCTTCAACTTCAAAAACCAACGAGGAGAAGCTTCTTCACACACACACACACACACACACACACACACTCACACACACACACACACACACACACATTTCCAGCAGCATGCAAGTTCTGCACCCACTTGGGAAGAGGGAAACAAAGTCTGTGCCTCTTCTTACCTTAAATAATGTCTGAATTCCCATGTTTAATGCAGCATTATTCACAGTAAATAAGATACAGCATGCAAGTTCTGCACCCACTTGGGAAGAGGGAAACAAAGTCTGTGCCTCTTCTTACCTTGAATAATGTCTGAATTCCCATGTTTAATGCAGCATTATTCACAGTAAATAAGATATGGAAACAACCAAAGTGCCCATCGACAGACAAATGGATTTAAGAAATGTGGTATATATACACAATGGAATACTATCCAGCCTTGAAAAATCAGGAGAGTCTGTCATTTGCAAAACATGGGTGAACACAGAGAACATTTTGCTACATGAAATAAGCCAGGTCCAAAGAGACGAATACCTTATGATCTCACTTACAGGTAGAATCTAAAAAAGTCAAACTCATAAAAGTAGTGAGTGGAACGGTGGTTACCAGAGGCTGCTGGTGGGGAGAGATGAGGAAAGGGGAGATGTGGGTCAAAGGGTACAAAGTTTCTATTGCACAGCATGATGACTATAGTTAAAAACAATGTACTGCACATTTCAAAATAGCTATAAGGGAGGATTTTAAATGTTCTCACCACAAAGAAATGATAAATACTTGATGTGAGAGATATGTTAACTAGCCTGATTTAATCATTCCACAATGTATACATGTATCAAAACATCATATTGTACCCCATAATATATACAATTATTATTTGTCAATTAAAAATAAAATTTTTTAAAAAATTGATGGTGAAAAAAATTTTTTTTAGAATAAAACATTAATGCACCAAAACTTGAAGAGCTGACTGGGACTTTAGTAGGTAAAAACTGGGGTACAGGGCTGTTTTCAGGGTTCACTTTCATGTGGTTTGCACAGCCAAGGTTATTTCTCAAACCTGTGGTCCTCAAACTGGACCAGAAGCCTTGGTGTTATTGGAGCCACATATAAATTTATTTTATCTTCCTGAAGAGTCCATTTTAGTCACAGGTTTGGGGGAAATTGATTTTATATTCAAACAAACATAGACATATTATGAATTAGTATTAAATTTTGCACCCATTTCACACAATTAATAAAACATGCAAAATAATTACATGATTATGAGATGCTTACATACCCCAAATCCCCCAGGTCCTTCTCTACTTCTATCAGAAGTGCTCAGATGACAATGTTCAAGAAGCATGAAACTACACCATTAAGTCTGAAGGAAGGGAAAGACCTGTGTATATACTTAAGCTACTTAAGTAGAGAAAAAGTTCTAAAACACAAAAGGTTACTTCTATAGCACAAGGAAACTGACCTACCCAAGATGCTATTGACATTGTTGTTTTTTATTTAATATATATGAGACCTCATAAACATATCCTAGCCATAAAGTACACATATATTTTAAAGCAGTTTTTGATACTTAATGGAAAAGTCACATTTAAAATCAGAACTGTTCCTTCCCAACTTGAAAATAAAATGAAAAAAGCTTTTAACAACTTCTTTATAATAGAAAGAGATAAAACAGGCGGGAACAAGAAAGAGGAGGGAAAAATAAATCACTTCTCTAGGTGCCAAGGCAAAAAATATCACGAGGTTCTTTGCATTTGGCACCCAATTTATAGCCCAGTAATCAGAGTCTATGAACTTAAGCCTTCACGGATGAGTGCACCAATTGGTTTTTGAATTGCAGGATCACATTACTCACTTAACTTTGAGACTAGCCCTTTCAAGAAATATATTCAGCTATGGCACGCAATATTTCAAATCTAAAATGAGGATGTCAAACTGTGAAACTAAACTTAAAATTTTACTTGTTTTTCTATCAGCCCCTCCCACAGTTACTTAATTTGAATAATATGAATACAGGAAGCCTCTAAATAAAAATGTGAGTATTTGAGGTTTATTGGCAGGTCTTATTGCTTTCATTACTTGCAGGCCGATGCACACAAGTAAAGAAATCTGTGCCCTGCATGCCACATTATTAGCGATTTACCCTTAGCCGGTGCAGGTAAATGTTTACCCTGCTGGGGCAGAAGAAGATGGAAGGGGCTCGGAAATCATGGCCCTACACTTTGCAGTCACCCCACAGTGCTCACCATGCTGTCCCTAAGCCGATCCTCCCAGTACAACAGATGATGTAAATACTGCCATGTACATATTATACGCATGCACAGGCACACACACACCCCTCACATGTGCTTGTTAGTAATTAACACACTATTAAATTTTGCTTCTGCTAACACTTCTGTGGTCAGCCTGTCAATCAAAAAGTTTTGGTTAATGCTAAATGTTTTAAACAAGATGAGTCTATCTACTCCCTCTATTATCTGGGCTGAGGAAGCCATCTACCACATACCAGAAGCATTTTCAAATTCAAGGGTGTTAGTTTACTGATGACACTAACATATTTCTGGCTATCATTTCCATATACTCTGGATTGAGTATAAACTACAGGAAGTATTGTCAATGGGCAACCTATACTCAACATTAATCAAACTTTGGGTTCAAGAGAGGGAGAGAAACAGAGAAAGTGTATGTGTGCGAATGTTTGTGTGTGTGTGTGTGTGTGTGTGTGTGTGTGTGTGTTAAAGGTATGTGAAGTAGGGATACAGAATTTTTACCTTATATATAAGCTTTCTGAATTTTAGTGAAAACCAAAATTCCCACTTGAATGTAGCTATATCTTTGATTGTATGTTTTCACTAGAGAATTCACAAATGAAATTAAGCATACCTCAAAAAATTATAATAATATAAGCTAATACCTGAGCATTTGCTATGTGCATGGCGCTGTTCTAAAATACCTGCATGAATTTCACTCGATCCTAACAATAACTGAGATAGGCACTATTATATGTTTATCATAGTTGAAGAAATTGAGAAGTTAAGTACCTTGCTAAAGTTGCCAAGTTCACACAGCTAACAAAAGGTAGAACTGGTAGTCAAAAGTAACAGTTTGACTCCAGAGCTCATGCTCCAAGCTGTATACCCTCTGCAAGCAGATGGTTCTTATTTACCCCAATTTCCAATTTGGTATTGAGTGTGTGTGGAAAAGTAGAGGGGGTAAGTGAGACTTGAAGCCTCTGAAACAATTCACACAGACCCAAGTCAAATTAAAGACGCTCAGTTTCTACAACTCCAAAATCTGAAGCTGGTTCTTTTAGGGGCACTTCCCAGGCTGAGTGCTTGGAGAGAATTAGATAGTGTGGGCATGGGGGAAGATCACGGCCAGTCTTGGGAGGCATTTGAGTAAGTGAGGAACTGCAGTTACATTCCAACAGGTATAATTTCTTGCAGGCTCAAAAAAAAGCAAAAGTTACTTATAGGACTGATACAGTCTTTACAATCAAAAGGTGAATATGTGCTACAATGAATAAGCGGAGACATCAGATAGCCATCTTTACAAAGAATTAGAATGAACATGATTTCAATGTTTCTACAGCCTATTTTCAAAATCGATAGATAT
>NW_007733293.1:19793-42159 GCF_000696425.1 Galeopterus variegatus | reverse complement strand
GAAGATCACGGCCAGTCTTGGGAGGCATTTGAGTAAGTGAGGAACTGCAGTTACATTCCAAAAGGTATAATTTCTTGCAGGCTCAAAAAAAAAGCAAAAGTTACTTATAGGACTGATAGTCTTTACAATCAAAAGGTGAATATGTGCTACAATGAATAAGCGGAGACATCAGATAGCCATCTTTACCAAGAATTAGAATGAACATGATTTCAATGTTTCTACAGCCTATTTTCAAAATCGATAGATATAAAGTGGCCTGAAGTTGTTTTCACCGAACTATGGGAAACAGTCTCAGAATCGTCTACCACGCATAAATCAAATCAGTGCTACTTTTTATATGTGAGTTGTGGTTACAGGTCTCAGGAAAACAGTTTAAAGTTGAAATAGGAAAACTGCCTGTCTATAGATGATAGACAAAAAGGCAGCTGTCAAAGCATGTAGCCTACCAATGTCATTTTCACCTAAATAAAAATAAAGACAAATGGTGGAATGTATATAAGGTGGGTAGAGAGACAAGTCCAAAGATTCTTTAATCAAGAATCATAGGATTTTAGAGTTGGAAAGGGCCTTAGTGAGTGATTTCAATTTCTGCATTTTACATAAAATAAAACTGGGGTCAGCAGAATTTGTTCTTCATGTGCAGCTGTTATCTTGAGCTCTGGATGTGAGGAATCACCCCTAGGAAGAGTGCATAGAGTGAGAAGACCTGGAAGCCCTGACTTTTGAGAGGTGGGCGGATGAAGAGCAGCCCATGAAGGCAGCTGGTGAGGAGCAATGGAGAGATGGCAGGAAGGCCAAGGACAGTGATGTCACGGGAGCCTCAGAAGGAGGGGATTTTAGGGAAGAATACGTAGGTGTGCTGAATGGTGAAAAGAGGTCTAAGAAGATCAGAACTGGAAAAACAGAACAAAACAGTCATGAGACTTGTTGTTTATTGATTGGTGGTGACCTTAGCAAAAGCCACTTCAGTAGCATGATTAGCATGGAAGATTGACATGGATTAAGCAGTGAATGAGAGATCGACATGGAAAGACAGTAAGAGCTCGAAGAAAAGAAAAAGATGGCACAGTGGACAAAAATATACTTAAGGGAAAACGGTCAAGAGAGAATGAGAGAAATAATTAAAACAATAATTGAAGCAATTTGGGGGAAGACAAAGGAAATTAGGGTCAAAGCTCAAGCTGATGGATGAGTCTTGATAGAAGGAGGTACCCAGCTTGCTCTGAGACACTGAAGATGGGACGGGATGGACATACGTACAACTGAGTGGTTCTCTCAGGTGAGTTTTTATTCTTATGTTTAACTGTTTAAACCATGTGGAGTTGATTTTAATAAATCACGTAAGGTTTATAAAGTCCCCTTCTTTATTGCCTGTAGTAAGTTTTGAATGAATAAACAGCCAGCCCCAGGCCTAGAGCCTTCGCTCACAAGGACGTAGGTGGGCCATGGCTGGCAGCACAGACCTTCCCACATCCCCCTTTCTCTTCGTCCTTCACTCACTGGAACAGCTTCCTCCTTCTCCAGATCCTTCCACCAGCTGCACAAATTAGTTCTCATGCCATTAGGAAACACTGAGGAGATTTACAGGGAGGAGCGTCACTACTTTCAATCTCGTGAAGGCTGGCAGTTTCTCAGTTTTGCCAACTATCTATTTTTCTTGCTTGGTTTCTGCCAGAGGCAAGAGCAGGCAGCAAGAAGAAGAAAAGCATGGTGGCAGGAAATTAAAAGAAAAAAGAGAGAGAAGAAAGACAGGGAAGCTTACTCCTGAAATTAAACCAGAGAGCACGTTAGGAAAGAGAGGTTAGTCACAGAATTAAAGGGTGATCGTGTGTGTTTGTTTAAGATGATGTGGATTACCTGTTGCATTGGATTATCCAGTTGATTTCCAAATGGGTTTCCCTCTACGAACACACACCCACTAGATACGTGTTAGAGTCTTTCCTGAGAACCCAAAGGTCTGTGTGCAAAGTCAATGCTTCTTTCTTTCAGTAAGAGACCGAGGCAACACTCTGAAAAGCCCTGTTACCCTGACAGTTTAGTAACATTTACTTTAACATTCTTTACTGATAAAATCTGAGGTATGTTTTTTCAAATTGGATATTAGGTATATTTTTCACCTCCACCATTTCACCTTTAATCTTCAAGGTCTACAAACCTTTTCTCAGGTGGGGAATAAAAACGCTTGTGAGTTACTGTTAGCCAGAATTTGCTAATTTAAATTCATCCCAGAGCCATTGGCAATAGCTGTCCTGCTTGAGAGTATGCACTCCTAAACTTTCACAAGTCCTCACCCAATTGTAGAAGTATTGGGCAAAAATGCAATTCTGTTTATGGTGAAGATATATTCATTTGACAAGCATTTATTGGATGCTTGTTACACATGCTTGACACTGGACTGCTGGCCGAGAATATCAAAATGAATGAGATATGGAACCAGTATTTCATAGAGAGAAGAAAGAGCAAATACATTGTTTAATGTCCACAACCTGATTTCTTTGGCAATTGTTTAATATCTTTCCCCGAATACCAAGACCTATGATATATCCATTGCCTTGCATTTTCAGCACAGCTACTTTATCATAATAAGCAAAAGTATATATAATAGCTGGTTATGCAAAATAAAAGACCTAAATAAAGAGAAAGAGACTCCATCTAAAAGAGCAACAAATGAGAATCTCAGAAATGCCGACCACCTGCCTGTCCATTCCTAATAGGCAGTAAGAAAGAAACACATACACACACTACAACAACCACAACAGAAATCTTACCTGATTTGCCCACGCCTGCTCTCCCAAATATTGCCAGTTTGACCTCTGCGCTTTTAGCCATGATGGATGTTAGTAGACAATTTACTGTTGTTAAAACTACAGAGCTGAGCAAATCTTTTTGGTTCCAGCCTTTGAATTCACCATATCATTGTAAATCTTGGAAAAGTCCACGATCTTTAAACAAAAGAGATTTGGGAATTAATAAGTGACTGGAAAATAAATTAATATCTATTAAGCATCTACCGTATGCCAGCCACCATTCACTTTATCAACATTTTCTAATTTGATCCTCACCACTGTCCTGTGAAGGGGCTATAGCAATTTGCCATAAACTATTCAACTAATAAATGCTTGATTCAGGACCTGAATTTAGATCTACATGGGCATTTTCCCACACAATAGCATTTTCTAAAGTACTTCCTCAGGAAATTTTGTTATAAAGGCATTGTTTCTTGGAAGTAATTGATAATAGATATTTGAAATATGTGAATACATGCATTTACCATCCATCTAATGTACAACACACATGACAGGGAAAGTCGCTTTGGGACTCTTTATTTCCCTTTGGGTTGAATAATATACATTCATATTAGTCAACTTCATGGTAACACAAATCAATTTTGCATTTCAAGATTAAATTTCATCTCAATTCACACTAGATCACATGATCAAGTCATGCAACATACACGCACTTTCCTGGAATAGATATATACCATTAAGATTATATTTTTATATTTTGCTGGACACAATGCCCTTGTACACAAAAGATAAATGTCATGTCCCATGTTCTGATTCCTTTTCTATGATGACCTCAAGTAAATTAGTTTATAGCATTACCCTAACACTTGGGAAATGACATTACATACAATGTAAACATATTTTATACAGGTTGGTGCTTTAGGAATGACATCTAGGTTCTTAGTACCATGGGAATGTAAAGTTGGAAAGAACCTTGGAGGATCAACCAAAGGAATCCTGCAGCCATTACCAGAATCTTTCCTTAGGACCAGTCTATCATGTTGGGCCTGATTCACCACTTCCCGCTATGGGAGGTGGGTTCATGACCTCTGAAAGCTGTTTCATTTCTAGTTGGCCACGTCCAATTAAGAGAACTGTCTTTCTTATATTGAGCTCTAATCTGTCTCCCTATGACTTCTCATTTTTTCTGGTTTTTCTCTATGAAATAACTCAAAATAAGTCAACTTTTTCTTTCACTCAGAACCACTCAAGTAGCCTCGCATCTGTTAGGCACCTTGGCCATATCCTAGGCTTCTCTTTTCTAGGAAAATGAGGCCCAGCATGTTTGCTCATTCTTCATGGGTTGTACTTTCTTGTTTACGTTTTTTTGACCCTCACCTTCCCTTTTCACGTCATGCAGCTTTCTCCTGTGACACTCGCCATTTTAGTCACTATAAAACATGGCATCCACTGCGTTCACTACTTGAGTTGTGACCTGACATAGCATAAATTCCCTGAGATTTTCATTGCCTTTTAACTGTACACCGTGGGTGTATAGTTGTATTGTAGCCCAGCCACTCACAAGAAGGCTCACACCTTTTACATGGACTGCAGACTCCCCCACTCTGAACTTCTGGAACTTCTGCAATCAATGGTTTAAACCTAAATACAAGACTTCACTTTTATCAAAGTTAAACTTAATTGCATCAGTCTTCACAATTCATTCACTTTTCCAGTCTGTAAAGGTATTTTTGAGACACCAATCTGATACCTAACTGTGTTAACTGCTCCTGCCAGAGTTTTGTCATCTACAAGTTTTTAAAAAAAGAGCTTCTCAAGAGACAAAAGAAAAAAGCAAAAATCCTTTTGAAAAAGTATTTCTACAAAGACATTAACATGTAATTGTTTTTATCATTATGCATTTAAACCATCAACCTGTACCTAACAAATTTTGTATTTGCTGACTTCCAAAGTGCCAGAGCTTCCTCTGAAGGAAGAAAAGGTCAACATTAACATTAGCTATTGTTTATTTCACCCCCAATAATGAAAAAAGTTCATAGTAGTCATTAATAGTACAAAAACCAGAAGCTTAAACATCTGTAATTTGACCATACTTTTGGCTAAAGATAAAAGGACTTTATTATTTGGCATTTTATATGCATTTATTAAGAAAAGGCCCCTAGGTTTAAGGTTCAGTGTCTCATCACAGAAGCATAATATATCAAGATATATTAACTATATAAATTCTAAACAAAAATCACTGCTGACAAGCATTTCTTTGCAACATAGAGCATGCAAGTGTCTGGAGCTTGTATAAACAATAATTTGCTGTTTCGTGCAAAACTGTTTATTCCAGTGTCCGTAAAATCCAAGTTAATTATCTGTCTGATTAACGCTTCATGAAAGTAGCTCTGAAATGTGATTTTTTTAAAAAACAGGTCAAATATTTCAGTAATTCCCAAATGGCCTCAGAGACATAGGGATTTCACATAAGAAAGAGAAATTGTGTGGGTTATTTCTTCCATGTATAACCTAATCAAGATACAGCTGGTTATTGTCAACCTTATGACACAAAACTGACATAGATTCTTCAACATTTTATTTCTCACATGAAAATGTGAAAAGTTCTATTTGACAAGATGGAAAACAAAGATAAATGCTAAAATTGCAGTAAAACATAACCTGCTGCCAAGTTTCTGATGTTCGAAATAATTATCTTCCATAACGTGGATCTAAGAAAACTCATTTGTTCTGTTGTTGTGCAGAAATATCTGACTAGGGCTGGAAGCTGCCATTCACTTTTCTACTTTACAGTGCTTTATTTGGATGAAAACATCTCAGTTCCTATCGCTAACGGTAAAGTCCTAAATATTTAGGAGATTAAAGGTGTAGCGTTTTTTTTTCTCTAAAAATAGAGTAATTAAAGAAAAATTTAGAAAAAAGAAAAAGAGCTATCATCCGAATACTGTATTATTATTATTAATGCATTCATTAATTCATTGCACACTTATGCCAAGTATATACAAACAAAAGTAGTTACCTTTGAGGAGCTTATATTCTGTTAGACCTATGACATTTAGATCACCAATTACTTTATTTAATTTTTTTTATTATTATTTTAAGAAAGGTTTCATTCCTAATAAATCATTCCCAAGAGTGTAGTAATCAAGGTTCATGCTTTCTACTTCCTCTTGGGGGAGTGGGGGGTGGGGGAAAGCAAGCATCTTTATAAGGTAATCATTTTTCTAACTTCTGTTTTTATGCTCTCATCAAAATAAAGTGCAGCTGTTAAGGGAAGCAAAGAACCGAGTCTGGCCGTGGGAATGAGATTCTCTTTTCTCTGCGGGCCGCCCCTTCTCTGGCTCTGAAAACAAGTTTTCCTGGTGTCCTTACCAGGAATTCTCCCTCATCTTAACCCAAGGCATCGCCCACGGGGACGGGAATTACTGTGCAAGCCCCTGGGCTTAGCTGTGCTCTGAAATCAACAGGTCCCCTCCAATGACAAGCCCACCGTGGGCTGCAGGGAGGGCACTTGCTATCAGCCTGGGGAGCAAAACAGCCTAAGTCAAAAGGGCGTCCTCGCCCTTAGCTCAGAGCGCGCTGTCAAGCCCGGGTGCTGCCGTTCACATCCCTCTCAGCGAACCCCAAAGCCGCCCTGCGAGGACCCCGTGACCAGGAGGACTGACCCAGGGACCGAGTGCTCGGGGCCTTGGAATGGGTCTGCAGAGAGACGTCCCGAAAGAGCCACCTGGACACGTGCGTGACACTCACCTGTACACACTCTCCAGGCCGGGAGAGCCGCGTCCCCTGCAAGTTCGGAATCGGTCCCCCGGACAGAGAAGCCCTCCCACGCTGCGCATGCAGATATGCTAAGTACCATCATACTGTAAAGGTTATTTTTAATTTAAAAATACACTGAAGCAGAAGGTGAAAAAATTACAGTGAACCTTAAAGAATGGCTGGACTTCACGTGTTCACTCACCTCATGAGATATTTCTTCCTAAAGATTCCTCTAAAGTTAATATTATTACATAAAACCAGATCTGAATTTGTTATGTTTAGACATATAGTTGTTTTAGTTAATATCAATCGACTTCTTGCTATTTAAAACAAAGGAAATTAGCTCTCTTATTATGCCTCTCACTTTTCCTTCCCTCCTCCTATATTTTTATTTAGATATTATTTGTTCATTATCAAGATTTATAACATTTGCGTTCTCATTTCCAAAGTGGCTTAAACTTAGTTCTATATTTAAATGGAATAAATGTATTTAATTTTTTTTACCATGGTTTTGCTATTATTGATTCTTTATTTTGATTCATCCTTTGATTTCTTCATTAAGTAGTGTTTTCAAGAAGGTCTTGCAGGTGATGAATTGTATAATTGCCCCTACCGGGACCGGGCCGGGCTCCTCCCGCGGCGCTGCCTCCAGGCCTGGGGGCTCCGATCCCGACCTTGAAGATGCCGCATCCAAGACAGACTTCTCTTTTGCGTTCCTTGCTCAGTTCCAGGCCTCTAGGCTCTCTCAGAAGGGTGACCTTCCTTGGCTAAAACCTTGCGTGTGAAAGCATTACCACGGCTGTTTTCTGTTCCTTAACTCAAAAGATCCCCACAACACTCTTCTGGAGTACATTTAATTATCCCCATGATACCCAACAGGAAACTGAAGGAGAAGAGCAATAACTAGCCCAAGGCTAGTAAATGGCTGGAATAAAACCCAGGCCGGATTGGAAGCTGAGAGACTCTAGGAAAGACGTAAATACTGAATTCAACTGAAATTCATATTTGCATATTTGACAAAGTTCCAAAAGCTTCACATCCTCCTTACAAGATGAGCATTTGTAAGATTTTCATTGCAGCCATACCCCCACACGCTCAAAAGCTAACAAAGATCATTAATATGCATTCTGTGCTAGACCTGGCTTCATACCCCTCATCTCATCTGATATTAACACCCTCCTTTGAGGTGAGCACTAGTATTATAATTACTAGCTTTTCACAGATGAGGAGGTGAACTTCGGAGAGGCTGAATGATTTCCCAAGACTGTGAAACTTCTGAGCAAAGGAGCAGGAAACACCTAAGCTATTTTTTCCCCCTTCCAAATCTGGGTGTTCTTACCAAGATACTAGGTGACCTCCAGAAAACCCATGCAATATAGAGCAGACAGGGACTAGGACTAAGCAAACAGCCCGTAGAATGTTCTGGATGGAAAGGGATGTAGCCATGGAGGAAGAAAGGAATGTAACCATGTAACCTGGAGAGCCACTGCAGCCAGGAGGTGAGGGCCAGGCTGAATGGTGTAGCTAGACCAGTGGCAGAAGCACGAATTGCCTAGTTGAGCAGGGGTTGTCCTGCTAATTCTCTGAGAAACCTCAAACATTGCATCCTCCATGACTTTCCTGGTTACTAATTTATCACCCCCCACCCCCACCCCATACCACACCCTGGATTAGATGTCCCATTCTAAATCTCTCAGCACCCATTCCTCTCCGTGTTCCTGCTTAGCCCTTATAAACCAGCACTCCTGTCTCAACGAGGGAAGCACAGGCATGCAAACCTGCAGTTGCTGACATGCTGCACGAAGAGAGAGAAAGTAGATGAAGTGGTTCAGATGAGTTCCTTTGTCTCAAAAGCAACAAAAAGGAGCCACTCTTCCTTGGGCTTCCTGCCTCATGGATCAGTAAGAAAGGCAGAGGACACTTTGCACTTACAGTGCCATGATCAATGCCTGCTGGGCAGGAATTCCCCTGGAGAGAGGTCTTGTCACATGCCAGTCTCTTAGCCTGGCTTCGGGCTTGAGCTAAAATTTCTAACACAAAAGTAGTAGATGAAGAGTCGGTATAACCCCAAAACATGTTAGAAAGTGAAATTCTGTGTGTGTGTGTGTGTGTGTGTGTGTTTGTGTGTAGCTGTTAATCATGTTCATTGTAAATAATTCAAGCAGTGGAAAAAATGCAGAGAAGAAGAAAATTACACTATCCATAAATAAGCATAGATAAGGAGATGACCATCATCCTTCCAGATATTATAGAACATAGACACATTGATAGAGAGATATGTTAAATGGATGCAGATATGCTAAGTACCATCATACTGTAAAGGTTATTTTTAATTTAAAAATACACTGAAGCAGAAGGTGAAAAAATTACAGTGAACCTTAAAGAATGGCTGGACTTCACGTGTTCACTCACCTCATGAGATATTTCTTCCTAAAGATTCCTCTAAAGTTAATATTATTACATAAAACCAGATCTGAATTTGTTATGTTTAGACATATAGTTGTTTTAGTTAATATCAATCGACTTCTTGCTATTTAAAACAAAGGAAATTAGCTCTCTTATTATGCCTCTCACTTTTCCTTCCCTCCTCCTATATTTTTATTTAGATATTATTTGTTCATTATCAAGATTTATAACATTTGCGTTCTCATTTCCAAAGTGGCTTAAACTTAGTTCTATATTTAAATGGAATAAATGTATTTAATTTTTTTTACCATGGTTTTGCTATTATTGATTCTTTATTTTGATTCATCCTTTGATTTCTTCATTAAGTAGTGTTTTCAAGAAGGTCTTGCAGGTGATGAATTGTATAATTGAGAATACCATCTCTCCCTTCTCTTGTTTTTAAACTATTTTGTTATAAGCCTACTTTTGCTTACAATGACTTCCTCCTTTTTTTTACTGCATAGCGTATTTTCATCTTTATTATATTGTTTCTTTTTTTCAGAAATTGTATTTGCTTGATACAGATTGAATGGATTTTACTTGGCTCCATTCCTACCTTATCTGGATCTGTGTGTTTTCTCTGTGAAGCAATGGACTGAAGGTGACCACTGCCTTCTGTCTACCATCCTGAGATGAGAAGATAAAGGAAAGAGGAGAAGTCATCTGAGTCTCTGTGTCTCTGTACAGCCTCTGTGAAAGGTTACATGCTCTGCTTTTCTTCTGAAGTTTTACTGAAGACTGTCCCAGGATTTAGTATAGGCAGTCAGGACCAGATAACTTCTCCAAAGAAAAGATTCCCTTATGCTTGAGATTGCTTCCTCCATGCATTTTTGGAGGCCTCTACTCTCTCTCCTAAGCCATTTCCACTATAACTACTCACTCTATCCCATCTCCCCATCAGAAAAAGATGAGGATAGTTGCTCAGTTCACTTCACTCCATATTTGAGGGTCTTCTTAATTGGTGAGAAAGAATACTCAGGATTTGATGACTCATCAGTACTGCTCTGGAAAGCCAGGGCTGTCCATGATCTTATATTTCTTTGGAAGATTCGTTTTCAAGTTTTATGGCAAGAAATCATACCCTTTTTCTATTTCATTGCTGCTAATGATCATTTTATTACCTTTGGGGTGGATATTTTATTGTTGCAATTGTTTTCTTAGATATCAGACGAAGGCAAGTCTGATTTTAGCTATGATTAGACTTCCTTGCTTACTGGGAACAACTGTAAAAGCCATCCAAAATGTACAAAATAGCTGTCTGGAAACACTGGAAAACAACCAAGGCAGAGCTGAAAACCCTAACACAAGGAATATACTTGAGTTTAGACCCACATTTATCCAAATTTTCTCCTTGGGGGCATTTTAAGAAGTGGATCCCAATAACAGTAAGAGATTAGAGTTTAGAGCTACTAAGGCAGTTGGGTTCAGAAGGTAAATGTGTCGGTGATGATCAGCCACACAGAGATCCCCATATATTTGCATGAAAATACCCCTGAGACTTTGGCTAATTCTTGGGCTGTACCTCGTGTGATGAGTCTCCAAAGATACCTAGTAAAAGAGCAGTTACCTGGAATCTGAGAGCTAGGTGGGTATTCCAGAGACCTCAGAGTGCTGGAAAGACATTAGAGTTTAAGTCTCACCAGAGTTCAGAAAACTTTGTGAACAACCTGAACGTTCAGTTGAGACTTCAAAAACACCATCTTCTAGGATTGAGGACAATGCCTTGAAAATAAGGGCTACAAGCTAGAAGGCAGAGTGAATCTGAAGTACATCTCCCCACCCTTGACAAAAACTAAAATGAGACCTTGACAGGATCAGTCTAATCCACCAGTAAATGAACTGCCTGCTGGAACAAAATTCAACATTCTTGGAAAAGACAATATGATCCAGAACCTCTGTGACTATCATCTATAAAGTCAAGCATGCTGTATAAGTCTGCTTGAGCTGCCATAACAAAATACCACCGAATGGGTGGTTTAAACAATAGAAATGTATTTCTTACAGTTCTGAAAGCTAAGAAGTCCAAGATTTAGGTGCTGACAAAGTAGGTTTCATCCCAAGGCCTCTTCTCTTGACTTGTAGGTGGCCACCATTTTACTGTGTGCTCACATAACCTCTTTTTTGTGAGTTCATGGAGAGAGAAGGCAGGCTTTCTGGTGTCTCTCCTTATAAGGCCACCAATACTATTGGACTTGAGTACCTCTTTATGACTTCATTTAACCTTAATTACTTCTGTAAAGGCCCTATCTCCAAATACAGTCACATTGGGAGTTATGGCTTTAACATATAAATTCAGGGAGCACACAATTATTCAGTCCATAACACATACAATAAAAATTACTAGATAGGGAAAAAGCTCAAAAGAATACCAATAATTGAGAGATAAAAGTGAGTAGAAGTAGACCAACAGATGATCTAGATATTGAACTAAGTAGACAGGGAATTCAAAATTGCTAAGATTATTATGCTAAAGCCAATAAAGAAAATACTGGGCAGAAATAGATAAAAAAAAAACAAAAAAACATAAAGTGTTTGTCATATTTTGATCCATTTGGAGTATTTCAACCTAGAAATAAAAACTATAAAAAGAATCAAATAAAAACTTTAGAACTATAAATACCTGAAATTAAGAACTCAAGCTTTTGATCTAGATGGTGGAGTAGTGGGTCCCCAGTGTCACTTTCTCCCACAAATCAACCAATTTACAACTATTAAAAACTAATGACAGCCAAACTGGGGCCGCTAGAGCTCAAGGGAAGAGGAGAGACCTAGGGAGTTCATGAAGGCAGGAGAAGCCACATGAGAGAAAAAAAGGATCGCTCTGACCATTTTGAGACCTGGCTACTTCAATGCTGGAGCTGGTGGGCACACAGAGCAAGAGCTGACAAAAGCTTCAGCTGTGCCCTTCATGTGAAGTTGCTTGGAGGCAGCAGGGGAGAAGAGGGCCTTGGTGGCCCCCAGGCCAGCAAGACCACTAATAGGGTTCCCATGGACCCACATAGGAGAGAGGGGCTGCAACAACTGAAAAAAAGGAGCCACTCAGAGGCTGGTGAGTCATCACAAGGGACCTGAGCATGGCTTGTCCCATGGGAAGTGTTTGGAGTATGGGTGGTAGGGGAGATGGTCCACTGGGATCAGCTGTCCATGCTGATCTGCCCTACAATCAGTGCAGGACCACTCAGTGGAGACTGGTCAGGAATATAGAACTGCAGGGGTTCAGTCTGCTGAAAAGACTTGGGCTGAGACCAGAGTTTCCACACAAATCCAGGTGTACCAGACCTCATGAAACTGGGAAGTACATAAAAGGTCAACAATTAAAACCTGAGTTACACAAAAAGCCTTCCCCAGGGAATCAGCAGCAAAGCAGCAATTTAGCTCAATCACAGGGCTCAAGTGCTGGTCCCCACAGGAAGTTCCCCCATTTTAGAAGCAACCAAAGGACAAAAAATTAGCTCTAGTGCAGTTTAAGTGGTGGGAACAGCAAATAATCCAACACAGAATTGAAAGAAAAAACAAAATACTCACAGATCAAAGACAGAGTCTAAACTAGTAAAGATCTAACACCACCAAAGAACACCTATAAAACCTAGAAGGACTGGAAGCCCCCCAGGTTCATGAGCCAGGGAGGGGGAAGGGTGATGCCCAACCACAAACCCCCATGACCACACCCAGCCCAGAGATGACCACCAAGCTGCCACTGAAAGTGCCCGAGGCTCCTGAGATGTGGTGGTGGGGAGCCAAGAGTCTCAGCCATGCCCCTCCCCACATCCACTCCAAGCCCAGTGATGAACACTGAGCCCTAGGTGGAAATGCCCCAGGTTCCTGAGCTGGGGTAGTGGGGGGCCAAGGGCTTCAGCCACACCTCCTTGATATCTGCATCCAGCCCAGCAATGACCAAGCCACCACTGGAAGCTCTCTGGTCTCCTCTGCTGGAATGAAGGGGGTGCCATGAGCCTCAACCAAGCCCTGATCCATCATACTACTCCCACCCTATTTCCTTCCCCCTTTCTTTTACCCTCTCCCCCACAACTGCTCCACAACATCTTAGAATGTAGAAAATTAATAATATTAGTAAATAAATAAATTTTTAAAATAAAATAAGAACTCATTTGATGAGTTTAACAGTAGACTGAAAGATTAGAAGACAAGATTAATAAATTAAATATATGTCATTAGAAAATGAATCACAAAGGAAAATAAAGAATGAAAAGATCAAAACAGAGCATGAGAAACAGAGCATTAGGAATGTAGAACGTGGTCAGAAGGTCAAATACACATGTAGAAAGAGAAAAAAGAAAGAATGGGATAAAAACAATAGCTGAGGAAATAATGGCTGAAAATTCTGCAAACCAGTGAAAGATAGTAACCCTCTAATTCAAGAAGTTCCATGAACCCCAAGCAAGATGAGTAAAAAGGAAACTACACATAGACAAATAACAGTCAACTTACTGAAAATCAAAATACAGAGAAAATATTAAAAGCACCCAGGGAAACAAAAAATACACATAATCTTTACAGAAAAAAAAAGTAAGAATAAATAATAACCTTTCAATATAAATTATGGAAAACATAAGACAATGGAATGACATGTATAAAGTGCAAAACTAGAATTCTATATTTATTGAAATAAATAATTCTTAGACAAAATTTGATAGAGTTTACTGATTGCTAGCAGAACAATAGGGAAAAAGATTCCATGTGAAAGCAAAAAAAAAAAAAAATCAAGTAGTTACCAACAACTTCAGATAGGGTAAATATAGAAATAAAAATAAATGAATATTGACAAAGGGAAGCCACAAGCACTAAAATGTCTTGTGGATATAAAATAATATGTGCAAGTGAAATACATGACAGGAGCAAACAAGGCAAGAGGTATAAACAAAGTTCTGCTGTTATAAGTTTCTTACATAGTTTAGGGTATGGAAAAATTATTAATTTAAAGTAGAATATTACTAAGAATGTATTTTGCAATCTCTAGGAAAACACCAGAAGAATCCAAAAAAGTATTTTAAAAAGCTAATAGCAAAGATAAAATGAAATACAAATGTTTCATTAATATAAAAGAAGGCAAGAAATGAGGGGGGGGGAAACCCAGTAGATGGAACAAATTGACAACAAATAAAATGGTAAACTTAAATCCAACTACCTCAATAATTACATTAAATATAAATGTACTAAACACCCCAATTAAAAGACAGAATTTGTCAGATTGAAATAATAATGATGCGACTATGCTTTTTACAAAAAGCAAACCTTAAATATAAAGACAAAGACAGACAGACAGACAGACAAAATCATGCAAAGACTAACCAAAGGAAAAGGCAATTCTGAAATCGTGCTTCATTCTATGCTGTTCCATTCATGAAAGCCAACTCAAAGCCCATGTTCTTAGTCATTATGCTCCACTACTTTCATAATGCAGCTGAATTCATCTCTCCTGGTAAGATTTCCTTGCCTTGGTCAAGGTCAATTGTCTCCATTCTTTCCCATTCTCATTCTCGGTTCCCCATTTGGTGTCATCCTGAGCATTGCAACAAGAATACCAGGAATAAACATGTTTAAAAAAAAGTAAACTGTAGCCAATATTCTGTTTCTTTTACACACATTCTCGCTCTAAATCCCCACCCCCACCCCACGGTGGGCAGGACTGTTGTAATTACAGCTCACTTTATTAGGAAAGGGAGAAGACAGTGAATGCCCATTTGTGGCTACAAAAGCAAGTTTCGAATTGAACCATAATCCCTGAACTGAATTTAGCTCTCAGGAGTCCATCTCTGTTTAAACTATTTTTTCAGACCACCAAAGATTAGATTCTCCTAGTAGAATTGGATTTTCTATTGAATTGTTATTGCTATTGCTTTTACTGATTTTAAGTCAGCAGTAAAACACTTTTAAGATTACTTGCATGTATGTGTTAGTATTGCTCAAGAGAGAAAGACTATCTGCTGATAGCAAATGCAATTTAGTAACCACTATCATTATATAAACACTCTGAGTATATAAGCTAGAATCTTGAAGAAATTAATCATTTCTAATGGAATTGTAGAAGATTTTGTTGGAGGTTAATACTGCTCGGATGATATCAGATGATCTTTATCTAATAAACTGGCAGGCATTTAGAAATATGTTTCCAAAGTTCTGACAATTTGCAGAACCTGAAGTAACATATTAAAATAAAATTCGGCCTAACACAGTGTCAATGTGAGAAGTTAAGTATATTTATATGGGAAAGTCCACATGGGTTTCTACTTTCTAACTTTGCCTTAATGAAACATGAAAACAAATTCTAAACTGAAACACTTTTTAAGTCTCATAAAATCCAACATAGCACCTATGGTTAAAAAAACCATATGAAGTAGGGTAATTTTCCATCTGTCTTGTCTCTTCTATAGGGTTGAAAGAAGAAATGGTGATTTAATGAACGCAATTGCTATTATGACTGTGGGCTGGAATGAGAAAATGGTGAAATAGGAAAGTGGGTGAATAGGAGTTGAAGGCTTAAGAAAATTTCACCAGTGAACAGAAATTCTAAAGTTTAATAACAGCTACCACCTGATGCAGATAAGCAGCTAACTCTGCAAAAACTGTAAAAAGACAGAAAATATTACTTTTACTTACCATTTATTCACATTTTTATCATAGTGACTGGCACAGAGATGGAGCTCGATTCATTTTCGTTATTGTTGGATGAAATCAATACAATAAAAATATATATAATCTGTGGATAATCAAACATAAAATAAATACACAGTAATCTCTGGTTTAATATTTCTTCTGGCTAGCTGTCCCCGGCTGTCTCTCCAAATGCAACTAAAATACATAAAATAAGATATTAACAAAGATGAAAATTCACACCAACACCAAAATCCAAGACCAACACCAAAATCTAAGGCCAACACTCAAATAAAACAAACCACTTTAGCAATTTAGGATATATTCTTCCATCTTTTTCTGTGTATTTACAGACATACACACACACACTCATAAATATACTTTTTAAAAAATTTTACACATTGGATCATAATCTAAAAATTGCTTTTGTCCTCACTCACTATGCTTTAGAGATCAGTACATACCACATTGATTTCAACTATACCATGATATTAAGGAACTATGAACCAAACACAATTTATTTAATTTCTTGACCATTTAAAGAACACATTTTCAAATTAGAAATATTATTCATCATTTTTCAAAAAGCAGTAAATCCATATATACTAGATAAAAATATTTCCAACACAAAAAGTTGTAATACATAAAATCTGATGCTATTTTGATGCCATTTAGCTAAAAAAGATATGAAATTTCTATGTGGCAACACACATGATTTCAGAGTAAATGTATAAAGGATATAAAGCAAACAGATGCTAGCACATTTGGGGAAGTGTTTGGGGTGGATGTTGGTAGATAAGGGGTGGGGGTGTGTGTTAGTTTTATCTGTAATGTTTTAGTCTGTTTTATTTAGTTTATCTTATAAAGGAGATATAATATATTAGTTGCAAAATAAAAATTCTATTATATTTTAAAAAATTAAAAACACATAAACTATAGCATTGATGCATGTTGCAAATGTTTTCAAAGAAAATTCATCCATTTGCAGCAAAATCAGCAGTGCAAAAATGTAAAATGTTTGGATCCTGCAGTTATAGCTTTTGTATGAACACTGCCAAGGTGCCTCCTGCACTTTTCTCTGGTGGTTGTGAATAATATTTTAGCCAGCTTGCTCATGAAGGGTGATTATGAGAAGGCATGAGAGTAAATTAAAAGATGCTACCATTTATGTCAAATTCTGGGGTTGAGAATGGGAGACTCGCTGCTGTCAATCACACGGGTTCATGGCATGTTGTGCCACCACAGGGCTGGCTGCACAAAGGGGTCGCTTTTTAAAAACCTGGATTCCAGCACAGTCACCTTTAGGTTGCCTTGCTGCTGGTACCGTTTTCTACATTTCGCATGTAGTTTACCTTTGTTCCTTTATTTTCCCTTTCCCTTTAGCTAGTTAATAATATCAGGAGATAGTATTGAGGGAGCTTATTGAAAAAGAAACACCAAAAGTTATAATTTACTTTTTTAATATTTCCGGGGCTCAGAATTTCTGAGGCAGACAAAATAAACAAACAAAAATCTCTTTCTGGGTGTTTACCAAAAATATTGGAAGAAAGCAATTTCTCTTACATTTTAGCGGTTTAAAGATCTGTAATTAAATTGAACTTTTAACTAATATGAGAACTCAGAATTCCTCAGTTCTAGTGCAGAGAAGTGATCTGATCGTCACAGCTGAGAATGGAATAAGAGTGACCAAAAGACACAAAGTAAAACACACATATCCATTTCATTAAGATTCTGCAAACCAAGTAAGCAGACATCTCGTCGAAACTACTTTAAAAACTTTTTAAAACATTTTTTTTTTAATTTGAGGTGTTGTGCATCATTTAGTCAGATAAATACACACCACGAGAGGGTGAATGGAGGCTTTCAAGTGTGTTAATCCCAGCTAGTAGGAGAGAAGAGGGATAAATTCCTGAAGAGAAGCTCTTACGTTATAACACGTATCTATTCTTAGAGAATACTACAAAAGCTATAGAAATATTTCCCTAATATCAACTGATTCACCACTCCAACTAGAGAACCTCGGGAAGGACTTGGGTTACACACCCAGGCAGGACAAGCCAAGTTGAAAATATGCAGATATTAAAGCCTCTGGAGTTGTCACATGGCAGAAGGGCAGAGAGGCAGGTTTTAGTAAAGTCAGCTTATAGAAGCAAAGACCTGGGATTGAGAGACAGGCAGAAGCAAAAGCTGGCAGAAGCTAAATAAATAATCTGTTTGACAATTGTTTATTCTACAGATTCCATTCGCTTTTCTACCTCCTTTCAAATTCCCCAATCCACCACACTCTCAGCTGCAATATCTTGAGTCTGTATTCTGAGTAGCATACTCACACCATACATCTCCATTTTCTCCCCTTCCCTCACTTTGTACCTCTGTCAAATGTACCTATCTAATGTCTCCTCTTAGGTCCTGGCTGGTGATAGAAGCAGTTTGATAAATTAATTCCTGCCAGGTGTTAACTGGGGTAGTAGCTCCATGGATAAGATCAGGAACAGCATAGGTTGGAATCCAGGCTTTGCCATTTAATCACTGTGGGTCTATGATACAGGTTCTTATACCTGTAAAATAAAGATAATAATGCTTGCTTTATAAAAGCTCCATGGATAAGATCAGGAACAGCATAGGTTGGAATCCAGGCTTTGCCATTTAATCACTATGGGTCTATGATACAGGTTCTTATACCTGTAAAATAAAGATAATAATGCTTGCTTTATAAAGTCATTGTGAGGATCCCATTAGATAAGTTATAAAGGGGGTTCTGGAAAACAATTAGAATTCAACTACTTTTTTTGGAGGGGTAGAAGCTGGAGCTAACTCTTAAAGCTGCTAACAGTTTTCTGTTTCTAGAGGTGCAGACATCAGTGGGGCACATACCTTTTGTTCAGGGAAAAACTACTTAAGAGGCCCCTTGGATGATGTAGATAGACCACCAGGGCAGGGGAGGACTTTTTGTTTGCTGTATGTTTGTATGGTTTTACACGTCAAGAGCCTGAGGCTGAGTTACTGTCCTTGGGGAACAGAAAGGATTCCCTCCCCTTCCTATCTCTTTGCATCCACGAATATAAAAGAGCAGTAAATGGAACCTTCGGGGAAGAATGGCATTATGAACTAGATTTCATTCTTTTTAAAGTTTAAAGTTACAGAGTCCAACTGATGGATTGGGGTGATCTCACTGAGGCCACCAGATGCAAAGGCAAGTAAAAATCATCAGGCTCTTGAGAGGAAAACCAAGAAAGTGAGGAAGTCGGATCGAATTACCTGAACTCAAAACCAGGTCCTGCGCAGGGAGATGGAAAAGCTGCCTCAGGGCACAGCATCTGTTGAATTCCAACAGACTAGAAACTGGGAAAAGCTGAAATCTCAAATGTTGAGACCAGGGTCCCCAACCTTGGGACGCTGGCAGTAGGCAGGAAAAGCAGTGGAATTAGGTGGGAATGGATACAGCTATCTTTACATTATCCAACCTTGTGCAGATTTTGAATGCAAACTGGAAGACACTTCATGTCATCTAGATCTTTATAGACCCTAGGGAAGTTGGGAATATTTTCCAAACTGGATTTCTCCAGGAAAGAGAATAGGACAAGAGTTCCAGTTCAGCAGGGTGAATTTCCTATGGACTTTGAATATCTGTGTCAGGTATTCGAAGGCAGGTAACAGAAGCTGAATAACACCAGCCTCTCTACAAAGATAAAAAAGGGGGAGGGGCAATGAGGTTGGGTGCTTCCCAAACAACTCTGACTACCTCTTAGGAAGAGGCCAGTGGGATAGCACTATCTAATGACTTTATGATAAACCATGGCCTGGCTTTAAGACATTAGTTCTCAGAATCAATTGAGTTCAGTTGACTCACATTATTCAAACTTATAAGAGATTGAAATACATACACCAGGATGGCTATTTACTACATTTTCATAGCATACATCAATTTGTGTGACCAAAAAGTTTGTGTTCCCCATTCAGGCCACTCTCTTCCTTGCATATTTGGAGAGACAAAATAACATTCACTAGGATTTCAGATAATATAAAATTGGCACAAAGGAATACTTTATCTGGAGTAGAACATAGCAAATTATGTTTTATTTTTCATAATTTTTAGTTATGTTTTCATATTTTTTATTAAATTAAGAATTATGCAGCTGTCATGCATTTGCAACAGGAAGGACTTCTCTGCATATCTAAAATCCATTAAATATCCAGAAAAGAGGGCCTGGTTTCTCTTCTCCTCTTTATGTCTCTTCTGTTCTCTTTCCCTGGAGAAGATACAATAAATTTGATTGGCAGTTTTGTACTAAATTACAATCAAATTCCACAACCAGTTGGGAGTTAAAATACTTTTCAAAATCCTTCCATCATCCAATTATAGACCATTTATTGGTTCCTTCTTATATCCATTATTTTACAAGTTCAGATTTCACAGTTTATTCCCAGAAGGCAAAATTATTCCCCTTATTCTCAAGCTTGCCTCAAAGCACACCGGCACTGCACATGTACGTGAGTAACCTTGTTCTGATCATGCCCTGAGTGTTCCACTTTTCTGCACCTTATTTCACTAAGCATCCTTTATTAGGAGGGGCCCTATTAACATAGGGTTATTGATTTATTTAAGAAAATACCCATACCTATACAATAATCATTAAATGGGCAGGCAAGAGGAAAGTCATGCACCCTGTAGATAATCAGTGGCTACAGTGCCCATCCTTGTCTCCTGTGCTGGAGTCAGGGACTCTGGTGCTCCTGGCTCCTGTCCCGAGCCTCTGTCTAAGTGCTGCCTTCAGCAGTCACATAACTACACTCCTGGAGCTCCAGCTTCCAAGTAACACATTTGAGAGTTTAGTTTCCATCATTCTCCATTCCCTTGAAGCATTTCATAAAGAATTACCTGTAGTCTTAGGAGACCAGACTGTTATTTTCCACAAAGTTTTTAACTGTCATTTGTTTCTACATTTTGATATAAAACCTGAAACACAGATTAAAATCAGGCGGAAATAACTGTCAGTTTCTTTTAACCACAGACACTCTCTTGCTCCATGGGCAAGGAAAATCTTAGGAGGGATGAACTGATACACAGTAAATTAGAAGGTCTTGAATTGATAGGTACAACCTAACTGGGAGGCAGGCATGCATTATTCTCATTTTAAAGGTAAAGAATGGAAATATGTGGTTTTCATCTGTGCCCAGCAAATCGGGGCAATGAACCAGGGGATAAGCCTTACGAAGTTGTCACTGAGACACATTACTTCTCACATAATGCAACAGTTATTAATGCAAGTGATAACGTTCTCAGACTGTAACAATTAGATTAGCAACCTCCTGTGAATAAAGTGTGAATAAATGTGAATTCAAACAATCACCTCTGACATCGAGATAGTGCTTTTGTGGTGTTCTATTTCATTCCACAATTTGGCTTTATTTTAGAGATAACAAAGCTGAGGTCCAAAGAGTATCTAATTTAAATTTACAAAGGTGATAATTATTAGGTATTACCTAGTTATCTTTTCTTAGACATGGAAAATGGATTTTGTTGTGAAAAACATATTTGGCCATTTAATCTTTTACTTCTAAGTTATCTATATCATTTATTTATTTAACTAACAGTATTGAGCTCCTAATATACCCAAAATACTATGCTAGATTCTGAGGCTACTTCAGGGAGTAATTCAGACACAATTCATCCCCTGCACAATTTACAGTATATTGGCAAAAACAGCTACTAAACAAGTGGTGAATGTTATGAGTTTAAAGTTACTCCACACTTGCCCCATGGTTGGTCACAGATAATAGCATGGTTTTCTCTCCTGCCTTTTGTACTCTACAACATACTAGTTGACCCAGATACATTGGACATTAGTCAGGTGGTAACTTCTTTGAAAGAACCAAGACTTATCAGGTACACAGAAAGAGGGCTAGTGATGTTCAGGAGATGTGGAATAGAAATCAAGTATTTCCAGTGATGGGCCATAATAATCATATACATTGTATATTGACAAAATAAAAATTTAATGAAAAAAAAAAGAAATCAAGTATTTCAAAGGTTTAATGAATGGGTAGGCTCTGAGGCTGAATTTCAATGAAGAGGCTTAGGCAGGTCAACGTGACTAAAAATACAAAGGCAGGAATTTATTAAGGCAGGAAAGGGAGGAGGAGCATGTTGCTGGGACCAAATTCAGCATATGCAGAGGCAGAGTCCATAAACTACATTCACATGAAGAGGGTCAATGATGGCCCACACCGAAGCAAACACAAGAGTGAATCTCAGAAGGACTTCTGTGGCATAGAAGGTGGGCTGGCTGGCACAGGCTGCCCTTAATGGGGTAACTCAAGGCTTCCTTGATAACCTTCTCTGGGGCTGTCCATTCTAGTCAGAGAAAGGAGAGCATCTACTGATAGAGTCCGTGTCCTTAATGCAACTAGGGGTCAAATGATAAACCTCTTTATAATTCCAGTGTAATTATTGGGAGGGGAGGGGGGATTGGGATTTATTTTTCTTAGCAAAAATAATGCCCTTCTAGGTTTCGTTGGGTGACTATTTTGATAGAAAGATTGGAAGAGAGCTGAGACCCTCAAAAGGCAAGTTGAATAACAATGGATTGTTAATAAATTGCCTTTTAAGGAAGTCGAGCCCAGTTCTGAATTTGTTGGGACAATGGAAGATAATTAAGAGATTTGTTGGGCCGGCCCGGTGGCGCACTGGATAGTGCGCCGCTTGGGAAGCACGGCGGCGCTCCCGCCCGAGGGTTCGGATCCCACATACAGACCGGTTCCCGCTCACTGGCTGAGCGAGGCGCGGGAGCAACACCGAGGGT
>NW_007733293.1:11348-18793 GCF_000696425.1 Galeopterus variegatus | reverse complement strand
TTTTAAAAAAAAAAAAAAAAAAAAAAAAAAAAAAAAAAAAAAAAAAAAAAAAAAAAAAAGAGAGAGATTTGTGAGGAAGCCATCAAAAAAGAAAAACACCTATTGGCTGGTAGCTAAAACAACACTCTTGGAGAAAGAAGTCTAATGGAGATTGTTACTAAGTTGTTTGCTGTGAAGTGATAACCAAAAGAATCTGCTCTGAACAAGTCAGCTAAATTACAGTGCCTTAGGAGATCTGGAATAAGTCAGTAATCCCGTCCACCTGTCCTGGAAAACATTATCATCACACCATTTTACTTAGAAGCAGGCATAATGGCACCAGAAAGCCTAGAATAGTTTTCATTACCCTTATCCTAGATCCCTACATGTAAGATTAACTTAGTAACATCTATATGTCATGTACAACCAATAGAAAACCTGATGAGGTCATTAGGCAGGGCTGTCTTTGTTCCTTTCTCCTTTGATCTTTCCCCCTTCTTGTGATTATAAAATGTTAAGCTCTGCAGGTCCTCTTCAGAACACATTTTCTGGGCTACCTGATCTATGTGTCTCCCTCATCGTGACCATCATATGGGCTCAATAAATCCTTGGTATTCGGCTTCAGTTTCTTTTTTAGGTCAACAGAAGTGTGTGGTGCAAATTTGCTCTTTTATTTCCCCAATAAAAAAAAAAAAAAAAAAAAAAAAAAAAAAAAAATACTGCATTGCTCCTTAATGCTTCTGTGACTTGCGTTTGACCTTGGAGCATGTGACCAAGTATTGAACCCTTATTAAAGTTGGTTCGGGAAAAACTGTAGGTTATTCAAATGGAGAGCAACATGTGGGTCACAATATTAATAATAATAGATACCACCTATTTAGCATTACTATGCCATAAATTGTTTCCTTATGTTGTCTTGTTTAATTTTTACCCCGATTATATAATTTAGTATACAGTTAGGGTTTTAATTGTCTTGGCCTTGAATTGACCTATATTACCACTTCTCATCTCTTACTGGCAAACCTTAGTCATGTGGTAACACTAGATATAAAGGGAGTTGAATGGCCTCTTCCCAGAAATAACTCTACTTGAAGAGAGAGAGCAGCATTTCATAGACAGCCAGTTGTATCAGACAGGTAGGTAGTATCCCCATTCCACAGATGAGAAAACTGAGGCTTGAGAAATTGAATAACTTCCTTAATGTCACACAAACAGAGGTGGAAGAGCCTGGTCCATGCCACATATTTTTCTAGATGCTTAATGTATGTATATGATCTAATTTAAATGTAAGTCAAAGTTGCTTTAAGTAAAACAAGTTAGATGAAATAGAGTTGAACTGGCAGCGCCAACCACCAGGATAAAAAGGCAACAGAAGCCATTAAGAGGAATAAATAACCTCTTTATGTATGGATACGGAATGAACTCAAAGGCACATTGTTAAATGGAAAAAAGGGGTAAACCAGTCTGATGCAATTTGTGTATTTAAAAACTGTATTTATACATGCATGTGCACTCATACATATATAGGATACCTCTGGAAGGAGGAAACACAGTTCCTGGTATAGTGGTTTCTTGTGGGGGAGAGAACTGCGGGCTTGGAGAGTTACTTCCCTTTCATTACACACCCATTTATACCTTTTGGATACGGAATGAACTCAAAGGCACATTGTTAAATGGAAAAAAGGGGTAAACCAGTCTGATGTAATTTGTGTATTTAAAAACTGTATTTATACATGCATGTGCACTCATACATATATAGGATACCTCTGGAAGGAGGACACACAGTTCCTGGTATAGTGGTTTCTTGTGGGGGAGAGAACTGCGGGCTTGGAGAGTTACTTCCCTTTCATTACACACCCATTTATACCTTTCGAATGCTCTATTATGTGCATGTAATCACTTATGCAAGTTTAAAATTTAGGTAAAACTACAAAAAATGGTCAGAAGATACAACATCCCTCTGAGAACTGCTGCTTTTTCCCCAGGCTAGGAAAAAAAAATTTTTTTTTAATTTATCAATATACAGTGTAGTTGATTTTTGTGTCCCTTTACCAATTATTCTTTAGTGTTGACCTTTCCACTCACAATTTTTTGGCTGCTGTGTCACCTGCAAGGACACCATTCCCGGGTCCCTTTGACTTGAAACTGTACTGACTCCTTAGAGGACACTGACCCTGCTTCCATTGTCAATAAGCAACTCTTTGACCTGGCTCTGCCTCCCCATTTCGGGCAATTGAACAATCCAGGTTGACTGAGCACTAACCAAACCCCTTTCGAATTTACTGCTTGTGCTTGGACCTACTCTCCCGAGACTGAAAGTCTAGCCAGACTTTCTGGATGGCTGGTCTCAATGCAGCACACATGTAGAAAATCTGCAGAAATAAATCAAGATGTGTGATTGGCAAATGAGTGACTTGAGAACTAAGGATAATGAAGTTACAAATGTGAATTCCTACAATTAAGGATTTGAAGGAAAACAGGGATTCCTTTTTTCTGTTCATGTTTCTCTGAGTATATCATTAGTGATTTTCGTGCCAGCCGTCTAGTTAGGTCAGGCTTCATCATCGCCACAGCTGATTTTCACAAACTTGAAAGCAGGTGCCAACAACTGAAAAATAGCCTTGAATGGAAATAATTACTACTTTATGATCAAGAAAGCATATCATTGTGCCAGAAAGGTGCTTTCCTACTTGGCAAAATCCCAATTACCGCTGCTCACGGCAAGAGAGTTGATGCATTAATAGAAATTTCTAGCTTTCAATGTTTAAAGTTATCTTCTCATCGAAAAGGCTTCACAGACAATTCTTGCTTTTCCAGTAATGCACAAAGAATTAAAGTCCTTTTCTCTTATTTGAGCCTTTTCTTGTGGGACAGAACACAACTAAAATGTAGAAATTAATCCTTAATCCTAACAGCTAAATCTCCCTTGAAAATTATATACGCAATAGTTGTCTCCACTAGAAGTTAAAATAATTTGAACTACAAAGTCAAAACTACATTTATGATTAAAAGCTTTTAGGGCATAAGATACATTAGGCTAAGTGATACCACATTTCCTAACTAGAACATGACACCCTGCTTGGAATGCAGGTGGAAAAATATAAATTCAACTTTCCATACACTCTCAATTTCTCATGTTGTTTGGGGTATGGAGATATTATATACCTTCCTTAACTCGTTTACAAATTCACTAAAGCCAGACAAACATGTCTAAGATTATTCATTTTAAATTTATTTAGACAGTGAAAAATGTCAGTATACAATATGCCTACTCTACTTCAGGCTAGAAATGGATGTCTCAGCTCAAATGTCAACCTTTTAAACCAGATGAAAGATCTGGCAATTTTGTTCTAGCATTTAGATATGAGAGTAGAAATGAAAACTAGCAGCTCTCCTCATTGTTTTCTGGGCTTTTTTTGTTTGTTTTTGTGTTTGCTTTTTTATTTCAATTCTCCCTCCTGCCCTGCAAAACTTTAAAACTGAAATGGGGTGACTTCTGCTTGTAAGACCTTGTTACCAATTAAATGAAATAAGGGCAATTTACTTGTATTTAGGAAGTCAGTTCATGATATTTTGCTCCACCAATGCTTTCAATCTTACTGTAAAATTACAGAACCTCCCAACATTAACTAAAGGACTGTGTCTGTCAAGAACCAACAGCAACAGAAGCAGATTTCTCTGGTAGAGAAGGATTTAACATGGTACTGCTTTGCCTTTTTCTCTTCAAAATGCTGTTATACCAACCATGCATTTTTCTTCTCGTCTCTGTGGTCATCCCCTCCTCAACTCCTTTGCAAAGTTTGTTCTGTACTGTACCCTAAATACTCATGGAGCTCCTTGGAGCCCTTAGATAGGATCCTGTCGGGCTCTTTTACCTGCTCAGAATCCTGATGGCTATACCAATTGTCAGGCTGGGGCCCACAGGCCCTCCAAACCCATTATACAGGCTGGGTCACAGACCCCCTCACATGCCAGGCTGGGTCACAGACCCCTCACATGCAGGTCACAAACTAAGTAATTGGGAAAAGACTCCAAGAGCCATGGACAGATGACAAGAGCTCAGTCCTCAGTTTCCTCAGCAGCAGTAGTGGCAGCTTGCAGCAACAACCTCCAGCAGCACTAGCAGCCTCCTTTATACTTAAGTCTGATAACCCAGGAACACCTGGGTGTGAGTTAGACAACTCAGGAACACCTGAGCACACATGTGCAATTACATCAGACAATAACCAAGGGACATCTGGGCACACGTGCACATATTTACATTAAACAGGCTAGGTCATGCTCTACAAGATTCCGAACATCTGAGGGGTCCTGACCATTTTCCTATATTTTCCCCATAGATCCTCTTTCTTTTCTCTCTTTCTTCATAAATATTCTCAGGCAGCCCTAAAGTTTAAATGCTATCTCTGTACAGATGACTGCTACATTTATATAACACTATAACTATGAACTTTCCTGTGTCTGGGGCACAAGCCCTAAGGCCAAGAGCAACACAATGCTATGCAAGTACCTGCACATCCTAGAGAAGATGCTAAACCACATGGGGTGGTCATGCCGAGGGATTATGAAACCATTATTAACCCTTACCTGCCTTTTGAATCTATGACAGGTCTTCAAAAAGTTCCTGGAAAGACTCATATTATCTTTTAAATCTATTTTTCCATGAACTTTTAAAAGTACCCTTGTATAAAGGAGGGCAATGGATCCATTGGGGGTTGAAGGGGCCACTATAGTAAGGATCTCTTTGGAGGAAGTCATCCTTGTGCTGTGGTGCATTTCTCCCATGCTCTCCACCTAGCCATGAAGGAGGAGAGGCGTCCTCCCCTCTCATCTCGACTCATGTGAGTCAGGATTTGTGAGAACTACTTAGAGTTTAACAGATAAGTTTTGAAGCACACGGGAACTAGTATACCAGACTCACTCTAAGGACACCTAAAGGTCAGAGTGCATCACTAGAGCACTAGAGACAGAATAGAGAAGGTTGTGTTAGGTTGAACTGCAAGGACACAGGCTCAGGGCAAATGTATGTTTCCCAGGTGTGAGTTTTTCACAATGACTTCATGAGCTGTCTTGAAAATAGTCCTTCTCAGGAAGGTTCCCTGCCAGGAAATTGGCTAGGTGTGGACCAGCTGTTCACTTTCACCCTACCCAGAGGACACTAATCCCGCATTTCAATCATACCAGTGATTTTTCCTTTGTCCCCTGATCCCCTGGGAATCCTGTGGAGACTCAGAATAACCAGAAGCTACTGGAAGAGTGAGGGCATGCCCCACTGGGGCTCAAGAGTCCAAACACAGGGCAGCTGTGGGGGAAGAGAGGTTTGAAATTGGATGAGTGTCTGCAACCATAATCATTTGGAGTTTATAACAGATTTTTATGTTGTCTGGTACTGATCTAAAAAACCGTGAGATTTCGTTAGTCAGGGGGAGGGAAAGAACAATGCAACATAGAGGAGTTAAAAGCACAGGTTGGTGGAAGTATACAGCTGCTTTCTACTTGCAACCTACCCAGTACCGGTCCTTCCAGATAATGGTTGCAGTTTGACATTACACTCAGACTTCATCTCTGAGCTCTAAAATTAAATATGTAGCTGAATACTTGACATCTACACTTAGATGCTTTGTAGCATCTCTAACTTAACATGTCACAACTTGATTCCAGCCCCACTCAATACCGATCTGATTCTTCCTCCAGCCTTTCCCACCTCCCCGCAAGGCTTTATCATACGCCCACTCTCCCAAGCCAGAAATCCAGAGGGATCCCTCCCTCCACCCACCACACATGTCTAATATTTTAACAAGTCCTGTCAATTCTATCTGCAAAATGCATAACAAATCCATCCTCATCTATTCATAACTATTACTGTAACTCTTGTCCAGGACACAATCATTTTTCATCCAGCCACACACTACAACCGTTCCCTAACCGGTCTATCCACATCTATGGCCGCTCTTTTCAAGCTTTCTACACAGCAGCCTCAGTATTAATTACGTAACCATTTTATTGAGGTGTTTCAATTCATGTGCTATAAATATAAAGCAGGTTTTTCTTTATCTCCTAGTTGCTGGCCATTGTTTACCACGACGTATTGTCTCCCCAAGCAAGATCTCAGTTGATTCCCTGAGTTTTCAGTCACTTCCAATCAGTTGGCCTCACTCAGCTTCTAAGATTCAGCTCTGTTTATTTGAGCACTTTGACTCTGTATCCAGTCCAGCTTTCCCCACCCCCTCAGTCCAGGCAACTCTCACAGGTCACATGGCTCTGAGTGGAGGGGCTCTTGCTCTTCTGGGCTCTTACCTTTCTAGATCTGGGTAAGGGGAAGAGGCTAGGGTGGCAGAGCGATCTTCTCTGTGACCTCTTTGCAATGCCACAACCATCTCCTTGTCTGCTTGGTAACTGCTGTTCAGTAGACCTGTCTATGACCTGCAGTGGACAGGTGGTGGCATCCTGCTGGACACTGGTCACCCCTTGTAACTTTCAGCCATGTCTCTGGCTGAGGCCTTGCCCCAGCAACCCCACACATGCCTCTGGCTCCACACCACATCTCTAACAGCCTACATTCACCCTCCAAAACCTCTGGCACTTCTACAGGGAGATGTGGGATCCAAGAAACTGGGAATAGAAGCGGATGGAGGCCCTCAACATGCATTCTCTCTAAAAACTGGCATTTCTCTCGAATTCTTTATACCCTTTTCTAGTAGCACAAGAGCAGGTCCAATGCTAAGCTCCCATCTAACCAAATCCTAACTGTCAAGCTCTCCTTCCAGCCCCTGCTTCCCCTCCCAGAATAAGCTCTAAGGCTTGTTTAGGAAGGATGGGGAAAAGAAAATGCAGATTATGTAATAAGCACATTGCCAGCTCCCAGGAATCTCTGGAATCTGTTCTAACTGTTCTCCCTAGGATTTATTTAAACTAATACATTTCCAAATTAAATCGGTTTAATTAAGTTTCTATCTCTTACATATGAGAAAATAGTGACTACTACTACATATAAAGCCCAGGGATTTAGATAAATGCAAATAGAACCAAGGACCAAGCACAAGAGCAAACTCAGCAGAAGAATTTTCTTTTTTTTTTTTTTTTTTCTTTTTTGTCTTTTTTCGTGACGGGCAACGGATTGCAACCCTCAGTGTCGCGCCCGGACCGGACCGGGACCAGCAATGGGATCACAACCCTCGGTGTTGTGCCTGCACCTCGCTCAGCCAGTGAGCGGCCGGTCTGTATGTGGGATCCGAACCCTCGGCGGGAGCGCCGCCATGCTCCCAAGCGGTGCACTGTAGCAGTGCGCCACCGGGCCAGCCCAGCAGAAGAATTTTCTATTCTAACATGTGGCCTTCCAGGTTCTGTGGGTTATTCTTTGTTGGCTCGCTTTGTTTTCTTTTTGTTTTTTTTTTTGTTTTTTTTTTCCTTTTTGTCTTTTTTCGTGTCCGGCAACGGACCGCAACCCTCAGTGTCGCGCCCGTACT
>NW_007733293.1:7388-11319 GCF_000696425.1 Galeopterus variegatus | reverse complement strand
AACGGGATCACAACCCTCGGTGTCGTGCCTGCACCTCGCTCAGCCAGTGAGCGGCCGGTCTGTATGTGGGATCCGAACCCTCGGCGGGAGCGCTGCCGCGCTCCCAAGCGGCGCACTGTAGCAGTGCGCCACCGGGCCAGCCCTTGTTTTAATTCATTTTTGAATAGCACAGTGCACTAAAAGCATAGCCCTGATGGAATAAATACAGCAGGCATATAGAATAGAGAACATAACATTGCCATGACATGCAACATGTGACCAGCGAACTCATCTTGCTGAAAAAGGAATAGACTGCCCCAGGTGTTTTCTTTTTAGGTCACTTTCCTAGTAATTCATTTTATTGTTTTTTTAAAAGTAGGAGTCTGTGATAGAGTGGAAAAATAAGAAGGAAGGAAAGAAAGAGAGAGGGAAGGATGGATGGAAGGAAGGAAAAAAGAAAGAGAGAAAGGAAGGACGGGAGGGAGGAAGGACGGACAGATAGAAGGAAAGAAAGAAAGAAAAAGAGAGGAAGGAAGGAAGGAAGGAAGGAAGGAAGGAAGGAAGGAAGGAAGGAAGGAAAGATGGAAAGAAGGAAGGAAAGGAAAAGGGAATAGAAGGAAAGGTTAAAACGGTGGTCTTTTACTATAAATAGCTTAAGAATTACTGCACTAGTATATATCATATACTCCCTGTAAACTGTTTTGTATGAAGTGGTAAAGGGTAAAATCAGAACATACACACTCAGCCTCACAGCTCTGGATCTCTCAGCTGATCATTCCACCTCCCTCTCATTGGTGTTCCCTTTCCCACCCCATCCAAATATATGCACCTGCTCTTTCCCCACCTACCTGGCCCATTTCCTCATCCCCGCACTGCCAATTATGTTGCTTGAAATGCTGTTTAAACTGAAATGATCACATATTGTAGTGTCTAAGTGAAAATGCTCTTGTGTCCCACAATGGACCATAATCCCCAATAACTTTTTTTATGCCCTATTGACTTGCACCTAAATCTCTTTATACTTTACAATGAAATTACATTCCCACCTCTTCACATCGAACATTTCACAGTTTATATGAGACCTATTTTAACAAAAATTGTTCAGAAATATTAATGATAATCAGTCTGCATTAGAAAAAGTAAGTAGGAACAGGAACAAAATGTTTATATAATGATGTTACACATTTTTCTGAGTGCAATCTGTTGGAAACTCTCCCACTAATTAAAAAAATAAACAAATTAAAATCAGTTGGGCTTATCTCAGTTTGGTTATTGTGGTTTAATATATATCAACAAGAAAATGCTTTGTTAAGGATCAAACCAAGGAATACCTTTTCCTCAATCACATCTGACTTTTTCTCAGTGTTAGTTTAGGGTTGTTTTTTTTTCTTTCTCTTGCACATATAGTAAATGTGCCAATTTATCTCTCTGTGAGATAACAAAACAAAATTCAGAGATGTTGTGGTTTTAAACCCATTCCACTTGATTGGAGATTTTGTTAAAACAAAAGCATAGGAAATTGAGAATGCATTTGGAATTCTACAAGTTAAAAAAATATATATTTTATTTAATATTCAGTTTAGTGTTCAAAAATATATTACAGTATAACTGTATATTTAATGCAGTCGAAAGATTGTAGAAATCAGGGAAGAGGCAACTAGTAGTGCAACAGAGAGGATAAGGGCAAAGAGAGGTTGTGTGTGTGTGTGTGGTGTGTGTGTGTGATGTTTGTGTGATGTTTGTGTGTGGTGTGTGTGTGGTGTGTGTGTGTGTGATGTTTGTGTGATGTTTGTGTGTGGTGTGTGTGTGGTGTGTGTGATGTTTGTGTGATGTGTGTGTGTGATGTTTGTGTGTGGTGTGTGTGGTTTGTGTGTTGCGTTTGTGTCTGTGGTGTGTGTGTGGTTTGTGTGGTTTGTGTGTGTGTGTGTGTGGTGTGCGTGTGTTGTGTGGTGTGTGTGTGTGTGGTGTGCGTGTGTGGTGTGCGTGTGTTGTGTGTGGTGTGTGTGTGTGTTGTGTGGTGTGTGTGTGTGCTCTGTGGTGTGTGTGTGTGGTGTGGTGTGTGTGTGTGTTTGTGTGTGGTGTGGTGTGTGTGTGTGTGTTTTTGTGTGGTGTGGTGTGTGTGTGTGTTTGTGTGTGGTGTGATGTGTGTGTGTGGTGTGTGGTGTGTGTGTGTGTGTGGTGTGGTGTGTGTGTGTGTTTGTGTGTGGTGTGGTGTGTGTGTGTGTGTGGTGTGTGGTGTGTGTGTGTGTGGTGTGTGGTGTGTGTGTGTGTGTTTGTGTGTGTGTAGTGTGTTGTGTGTGTGTGTGGTGTGTGTGGTGTGTGTGTGTGGTGTGTGTGTGGTGTACGTGTGTGGTGTGTGTGTGGTTTGTGTATGTGGTGTGTGTGTGTGTTGTGTGTGGTGTGTGTGTGTGTGTAGTGTGTTGTGTGTGTGTGGTATGTGGTGTGTGTGTGTGTGGTATGTGGTGTGTGTGTGTGTGGTGTGTGTGTGTGTAGTGTGTTGTGTGTGTGTGTGTGGTGTGTGGTGTGTGTGTGTGTGGTGTGTGTGTGTGTGGTGTGTGTTTGTGTGTGGTGTGATGTGGTGTGTGTGTGCATGTGAGGAGGAGAACAAAGAAAGATAAGAATGAGGAAGAAGGGAACTGGGAGGAGGAAGAGGAAGGATACAGAAAGAGACAGCTCATCATTTTTTCACGAAATTTAGGTTAAAACACAAGATTTAGGTTAAAACATTCTTTATCTCCTAGTGTGCTAATTTTATAATGTTTTCCACTTTACATCCTCCTTTCTCCTTACCACCTATCACCTGAAAAGGCGTTGCCAAAGGAGAAATACAAGCAAGCTTTGCGGTCCCACTGCCACAGCAGCAGCATCCTGGGGTTTGGGTAGTAAGTAACCAAACACACAAACTCTGCCAAAAAAAAGAATAAGTAAAGAAGACAGACACTCAAAAGGGGCTATAGCGAAGGTAATTGCGAGGTAATCAATAAACACCCGGCAGACTTTGAGTCATGATGACTGTCATAGAGAGCCCAGACGAGGCTGTGGGACATCCCTTTCACTTCTCATATCCTCACCTAGCATTTCTGGGCCGTCCCGTGTACTGAACGTGCAAGGCCTCCCTTTCTCTACCTTGCAGTTCGTCTTCCCCCAGCCCCAACCGGTGGCTTATATATAATCAATCGACGGATGATAGAAACGTTGTGAGACGAATTGTTCTTGCATTTCATAAAAGCCTAAAGTCAGGGCCGAGCCTATGGCGCACTCGGGAGAGTGCGGCGCTGGGAGCATAGCAGTGCTCCCACCGAGGGTTCGGATCCTACATGGGGATGGCCGGTGCGCTCACTGGCTGAGCGTGGTGTGGCCGGTCTCAAGAAGGAAAAAAAAAAAAAAAAATTAATTTCTTCTACAATCCTAATGAAATATGAACTAATAGCTCTAGATAAAATTTATTCATTTTTAGTATATTCACACAGTTGATTAACCACCACCATTAATTAATTTCAGAACATCACTCCTCCAAAAAACTTCATTCCCATCAGCAATTTTTTTTTTTTGTTCTCTCAGTCTCTGGCAAACCACTAATATGCTTCTGTTTCTATTTATTTGCTTATTCTGGACATTTCATATTAAACAGTCGAGCAAAATGATGTCTATTGTAAATGGCTTTCTTCATTTACGATTTACTTTCAGAGTCCATCTATGCCCTAGCATGTGGCAGTACTTCCTTTCTTTGGTGCAGTAATATTCCATTGTGTCAATATACTTCACTATATTTATTCATTCATTAGTGATTGAAGGTTTAGGTCATTTCCCCTTTTTTTTCTATAATGAATAATGTTATGAATATTTGTGTATGCATTTTTATGTGGACATATGTTTTAATTTCTCTTAGGTATATAGCCAGTATTGGAATTGCTGGGTCATATGAGAACTCTATGTTTAACATTTTGAGAAA
>NW_007733293.1:5863-7354 GCF_000696425.1 Galeopterus variegatus | reverse complement strand
GAGAGAGAGAGAGAGAGAGAGAGAGAGAGAGAGAGAGAGAGAGAGAGAGAACCCAGCGTCTTCCCAGGTTGGAGAGAGACTGGAGCACAGTAGGCAAGAGGATTGGAAACTCCAGCAGTGCTCTGGGGAGAGGCAGGAAGGACACCCGAGTTTCAGCACTGACAAGGACCAGTGTACAAAGGAACACCAGAGCTCCAGAGCTCCTGAACTTCAAAGGGTTGTAAGGGCTTATAAACAGGCATCTGATCAGGGCCCACCATCCTGGAAGGGCCTCCTCAAATATTTGCTTTACATAAACCCCCAGAACCTTTGCACAATTCTGGAGGAATGTTTAGGGTTTAGTGAAAGAGACTCGTGGCAAAGGAGCTTAGAGCTGGATTTAAACTGATTTGAAGAAATGAAGAGATGTGACGTTTCTTGCACATGAAGCTCATGACCGTTCTACAAGTATCGTTAATAAAAGAGATACACATAGAAAATATATGTAATCATGATATATCCTTATGATTAAAGACTACATCTGTGGATTGCAGGTGGAAATTGAGAACTCTTTTAAGCAAATATCTGTCTGCCTTGAAGTGGCATGAGCATCAAGGATGGTCAGGAATTCTTCCCCAATGGGGTCCTCCACCCCAGAGCCCCCTCTTTGTTTTTACAGAATTCTAATACCCATGATCCTTGCTCTCCAACTAATTAGAAACTGGAGAGAGTACTTTGTCTTCAGCTGACTTAGTGCAATTTCTTTTAAACCAGTTGCCTCCTTGATTCTCTGGGATACACTACAAGCCTGTCCAAGCCTGTCTACCACTTAGAGAACCAAGCTCCTCACAGCTCAGCTCCTGGAAATCTATAGGGTTGTGGCAGGTCCTTAAATCTATAGGGTTGTGGCAGGGCCTTAACACATATTTCTAATTTTCTATTCCCTTTATTTAGCAGTAAATAGGGTGTGTGTGTGTGTGTGTAACACATATTTCTAATTTTCTATTCCCTTTATTTAGCAGTAAATAGGGTGTGTGTGTGTGTGAGAGAGAGAGAGAGAGAGAGAGAGAGATTGGGTGATAATTTCATTGTTTTTCTTTGACACTATCATTTATCGTTTTTAAGCATTCTTCTCTGTTACTGACCCCTTCATTCCAGGAATACATTGCTTCCTCGCTGCTGGAGTGTAGCAACACAGAAACCCAGCCAGCAATTTCACTTGGTGGTCTGATAAACTCTTATGAATGCCTTGTTTACAGCATTAAGAACATAAATGCATATTTATGTATATTTCTGGCAAACTATTCTTTTCAAATCTGATGGCCATTAATTTGAACTTAACTAGTTTCCTGAGAAATAAACTGCAGGGGGCCAAGGAAGAATATCATGTGTTTGAAATTTTTCCTCTGCCTGGTATAAACATTAAATTAGATTTATATGCTAATTATGGCAATAATGGCCCTTTGGATGATTCTACATTACATCAAGCATCGACTGAAATGAGGTCCCCAG
>NW_007733293.1:0-579 GCF_000696425.1 Galeopterus variegatus | reverse complement strand
AAAATTCATATATATATATTTCATGAAATTCTATTCTAAATTTTATACGATTCTGAAATTTCTATGAAAATGAGAGGAGCCAAGAACAAGCAAGACACTTTGGAAGAAAATTGTTAGACAAAAAAAAAAAAATTACCTACCCGAATACAGGATTTATTTGGAGCTAGTACTTAAGACAGTGTTCTTTTACCACAGATATAGGGAACACAAATGACTGGAACAGATCAGGAGTTCAAGAACAGGTCAACACATATATGAACAATATATATGACACAGACACCATAACACATCAATGCAGAATCAGCAAACTTCAAATAATGAAATTGAGACAGTAAGCTAAACATGTGAAAAAAATTTTAAAGGGTATTTCCAGGTTGATAAATAACCTAAAAGTGAAAGGCAAATCTATAAAATTTTAGGAGATTAGAAAATATCCCCATGAAGTCAGGGTAGAAGAATATCTCTTAAGCAATATACAAAAGTGACTAAGTATAAAGAAAAAATCTATAAGTTCACTCACTTTCAAATTAAAAATACCCCATCTATTAAAAAACAATTTTAATTAGAGTAAAAAAATAA
>NW_007733292.1:96869-113824 GCF_000696425.1 Galeopterus variegatus | reverse complement strand
TGTTATGTTCATAATATGCAAATCTATACATACAAAAAGTTTATTGGTGTCTGTCTAGGCCTAGGGGGAACAAATAGGGATTCAGGGGGAGATAGCTATAGGATAGTCTTTTTCTTTTTGTGCTGATTGAAATATTTGGTTATTAGTGGTAATGATAGCACAGCCTGGTTAATGTAGTTTAAACAACTAAACTATACATTATAAAAGGGTTAATTGTGTAGTATGTAAATTAAATCTTAATTTTTTTAAATAGTTGGACAATAAGGAAACAAGCTAACCAATAATTAATGAGCAAGATATCTGAACATACTCTTCACCAAAGATTTATAGATGGTAAATTAACACATTAAATCACCCACATTACGAGTATTAAAGAAATACAAATTAAAACCACAGTGAGTTACCACTGGACACATATCAGAACTCCAAATTAAAAGATAAATAAATAAGGGGGAAAAAAAAGAGAGAGAGAGAAATCTGAGTACTGGTAACAAACCCAAGTGCAAAGCAACTCGGACTCACTTACATTGCTGGAAAGGATGATGGAGCAACTCTGGAAAAGAGTTTGGCAGTTTTTCATAAAGTTAAATCTGCATTAAATCTACATTTATCATATGATCAGCAATGCCCCTTCTAGGTATTTACTGTACAAAAATTAAATCTTATTTTCACAATAAAAACCTGTATTCAAGTGTTTATAGATAGCAACATTATTTATATATTTGCAAAATACTAGAAATTAACACATGCTCTTCAACAAGTGAATGAATAAAATCTTATTTTCACAATAAAAACCTGTATTCAAGTGTTTATAGATAGCAACATTATTTATACTTGCAAAATACTAGAAATTAACACATGCTCTTCAGCAAGTGAATGAATAAACAATCTGTGGTACATCTATATTTTGGAATACAACTCAGCGATAAAAGGGAACTGAATTATATCCACATAACAACTTGAAGGGATATCAAATTTATTACGCTAATTTAAAGAAGCCTGTTTCGAAAGGTTAAATTCATTATTTCCTATTTATAGAACATTCAGAAAAGGGTAATAACATAAAGATGGAGAGATCAGTGGTCACCAGGTACTAGGCATGAAGGTGAGGATTTGTTCAAAGGGAAAGCACGAGGCTTTGTTTTTGGTGGTTGTATCCATAACTTGTTTATGGTGGTGGCTAAACCAATCTACACGTGTTAATTCACATAGTATTGCACATGAAAAGCAGTGAACTTACATATGTAAAACATAAACACAAAAAAGTAGTTTTTAACAAAAAGGTATTGATCAATGTTGACAAATATTTATTTAAGCTAGTTTCAAAGTAATTTCAGTAAATTAGTATTTCTCTTTTTTATAGTTATTTATTCTTCCCTTTTATTTTTATTTCACAATAGTCCAGGATATTTCACATTTTCACACAATCAACACCTCAGATTTATAAAAGCATGTGATGTTATTAACAGAAATATTATCAATTCAGTGACCAATTGTCATTTAGGAGCAAATAATTAATTTAGTCAGTTTAAGTATTTTGTTTTATAGATTCCTTAGCTAAATACACTAATGGTTCATTAGAGGTTTTTAATTCAAAGTTTTGGCTGGTTAAAATATTCTATTTTAACTATAATTCAAAACTTTGAATTTAATCATAACTACATATTGATGTCAAATGCAGACTTCTACCAGAGAATTCCCTATGAAGAACCCGTTTTCAAATGTTCAATATATACCTAGTCCACATTTACAATCAAATTGAGTTAAATATCTCAAAAGTTGAGTTGTTTGTTTCTGTCTTGGATTTAATTTTGGATGCAAGACACATCGCATACACATTCTCTGCTATCTAAAGTGCTTTATTATAAGACAGCACTATGGCTGTCAATATGTAAATATTCAAATCATTTTACACATTCTAAAAGTAAACCATAAATAAAAGCCATGTCTACATGCTTTACATAAGTATATTATTTTGGAGTCAATTTGTTTATTTTGATGATATTCCCTTATTCCTCTACCTATGGTTTCTAAGATTAATAATGAGTAATAAAAAATTAAGGCACAAAGGTCGTCTCAATGAAGTTGCCTAGGATGGCTGAAGCTGTACAGTTACGGCTGAGGTGAAGTGACCAATGGCTATCTGACCCCCTACATCTGGAAGGAGATCTTTTTCACCAAGTCTCCCTGTTAGGAGTTTATTGACTGTCTTGCAAAGACTCACACTCAAGTCTCTATGCAAAGGACCCAGGCTCCTTCTGAGTAAAATGACTTAGGATTTTTATTTAAGAAAATTAAAGTAAATTAATTAAGCCAGTTAAGGAAAAGAAATAAGGCAATTTCCCTGTGGCCTATTTGAACAGCTTGCATTGTACTTATTGGACATGGAGAGAATCACTTTATGTGCAAAAAAAGAAAACTGTGCCAAGATAATTTTAAATTAATTTGACCCTTTTTCTAGTTAACTTGTAATATATGATTATTAAATTTGCTCTATCAAAAACACATGATTGAGTCTATCATTTGGATAGATTTGAATGGAGTATATTATTGATTTATATATAAGAATTTTAAACCATTGATTCTTAGCCACAATAGTCACTTTTAAAAAATAATATTCAAACAACCAAAACCAAAAGTATCATATTTATGATATCTAATTCTATTTTGGTAAATTTTACTTAGAACATATTTTCACATATTTTGCACGAATGAATTAATGTTTTATATATCACTATATATTTAAACACTTTAGGAATTTTAAGACGTAAAATCAGATAAATCCACAGTTGCTGTCCAAGTTAATGAAAAAAAAAAATCTTAACTAGTTCATGGATTTACTATTTTTTTTTTCACTTTAAAAACTTCAGTGGAAGAAGATCATCTCCTATGTTGCAAACCAGAACACATAATCAAGAATTAATTGAAAAGCAAATATATCCAGCATATAAATAGAAAAAAAAAATGATTCAAAAAAGAATGAGACAAAAGCAATATTAAAAGATGAGAGAGTATAATATTTTCCTTAACTGAAGAAAAATCTATATACAAAAAAATTAGGAATATGCATAACCCAATAATATTGTGGAGCTAATGGCATGCTTTTTATTTTCCTATTTTCATTTTTCCATAAAATTCATAAATATATGAAAATATATAAAATAACTTCAAGGAAAATAAGATGACTCTGTCAGAACGTGAAAAATTACATCACAATTTTGAGGCACTAAATCAAATGGAGAAGAGATAACCACTAAAATGAGGAGTGAGAATAAGTAGAAAATACATGTGCTTGGGCATAGCAAGCAGCGATATGAGAAGCTAAACTGTAGAGCAGAAACCATCAGAAGCACAAAAACAGTTTTGTTTTTAAAAAGGATAATGTAGAAATGGGTCAGCAAAAGAGAATAGGGCACAATACTGAATTGTAGACAAATACAAAGCAAACATTTCTTCTTTAGACCGGCAGAATTTCCAACATCCAGGCTTTTGTCCTCACTGATGGGCAAATTATGGGGTGTTTATTCTTGGCTCAAATAGTTTTGTTTTTTTTAATTTTTGGGGGGCTGGCCAGTTAGCTCAGTTGGTTAGAGCGCAGCCTTGTAACACCAAGGTCAAGTGTTTTGTTTCCTGTACTAGCCAGCTGCCAAAAATAAAATTACAAAATAATTTGTTTTTGTATTTGTACATACTTCATTGTGATCCACTGGATTTCTTGTTATCCAGCCATAGTCACTCATTTAGACTATTTTCTGGACCTCTTAATTTATTAAATTAAATTTTATTAAATTTACAGGTACGTTTGTTTATGAATTTATGTATGTGGGATAAAAGCTAAATTCTGTTTGCCTGCACCTGTGGAAACACTAACACCATTTTTTTTTAAAAGTAAGCATACCATTATTTTGTACGTTAATTGAGGAAAAGAGTATATACTTCTATATGTATAAAAAGCCAATACCAACATGTTAAGGTATTTTTTTTGTGATTACCTTAAAAACCTCAGGAGAGGAAGATTATCCTGGCTTATCTGTGTCATACCATTGTAATGACAAGGGAGTTTAAGAGATTCAAAGAAGGGGATGTGATAATAGAAGCTGAATCAAAGAGAACTTGGAAGATACCACCTCGTTTGCTTTGAAGATGGAGGAAGGGGCCATAAGAAATGCAGGCAGACTACAGGAACTGGAAAAGTCAAAGGCGTGGATTTTCTCCTAATGCCTCCCGAGGAATGTGGCCATGTCATCATTGTGACTTTAGCCAAGTAAAACACATTTTGGATTTCTGAACTGTACAAGGATATATTAAGAATTTCATGGAAAAATATAATTAAAAGATAATGTGAAGTTTTTCACTATTTTAAGTACCTTCATATAATAATAAATTTGCTTTGTTTTAAGCCACTTAGTGTGTGGCAATTTGTTACAACAGCAATAGGAATATACAGCAGTACTATAGACAATTTTGAGAAAATGTGGTTTTTCACTATTTTAAGTACCTTCATATAATAATAAATTTGCTTTGTTTTAAGCCACTTAGTGTGTGACAATTTGTTACAACAGCAATAGGAATATACAGCAGTACTATAGACAATTTTGAGAAAATGTGCTAAATCTTAACTCGTATCTCTGATGTGGGATATTAGTAGACACGAATAGGGCTTGTCTTTTTGTTTATATACAGTAAATGAAAGTCAAGACTCACGCCAGTAAGGCAAGTTATTATAGTTCTTTAGCCCCAGTTTTCAAGTTTAAACCTCCAGATTTGAAGGAAATTAGAAGGAAATAACCAAATAGAATCATTTTGTAGATTACTCCATTTTCTTTCTTTTTTATTTTTCTCAATAGTTTTCAAATTTTATTCTTAGTATTTCTCCAGACATAGTCATTTCAATATAGAGTCAAAGGGAGTAGACTGGTAGATTACTCCATTTTCAAAGCTGTTAAATACTTAAATGTTTTTTTGTGATAAGAAATGTTTTGGTATTCATGGGCAATGACAAAATTTGTCCTACCCTATAAATTAAATTTTTTAGAAGAACACACATAAAAAAAATCGCTAACTGTTCAATTAGATATTCAGAATCTTTGTGGTTTGGATTTTTTTCTGCATTGTTTTTAATATTTTTTACTTTTCTGTGCTTTTTAAAGTTAGTATTGACCTATATTCACTCTCTCAATAGAAACCACTGTGGAACTATAGGACAGCTGAAAACTACCAGTCTCCTAAAAGCAATTTTAATTTTCATGTTTATAACCTTGTGGTTTATAATCTTTGTATTTGATTAAGGGAATGGTGGTGAAATGAGTATATCCTGGATGTCCTTCATCAATGAGTAACTTTATTTCACACAGGCCATGTAGGTTTAATTTTCCTGTAACTAAGTCCTGTTCAAAGACTTGAGATTCTTTTAAAAAAGAAGAAATTAAAAAATACAAAATTATAGACCCAGTTTTTCCTTTAGGTTTAAATTGGCATAGCAGACCACATTTATTTCACCTTGTTCCTTGTACACTGCTCTCTGAATTTGTCCACTTTTCAGAAGGCGACATGCTACAGAGAGTGTTGGCTACTTTCTCACCAGACTAGAGGTTGGATTTTGACTAGCTTAAGCCAGGCTATAGTTATATGACACAATTTTGATCAAGAAGACTTTAGAGATTCTGAGGGAAATATTCTCGATTTTTAGAAGGCACACATTAGACCATCCTCAGACCTTGGGTGAAGATGCAACAATATTTCTCTCTGTGGTAGTTTTATAACATTCATGAATGAACTAGGGGGAAAATAAAGCTTATCCTAAATTTGTCTGGGTATAAAGGTGGAAGAGCTTCTGGCTTGATGAATTAAACGAACAAGGAAGCAGACATCTTCTAAAGTTTTTAATAAATGAGACCATTAATAGGTGTATTGTTTAGGATATATTTTGAGTTGTAATTTTCAGAAGAAAGCATAGTTGATAGAGCTGTGCATACTACTATGTGTATCCTTGAAAATAGTGAGTAGGTATCTGAATATCCCCCAAATTCTACATTTTTGTTTTTATTGAAAACATTTTTGCATCCCTTTAGGTAATTTAGATTTTTGTATCTCTTTAGATATTTTTGCTTATTGTAACATTTTTTTGTGTGGTGCAGTAAAGAAAAGGCTTATATCAAGTATTTCTACAGATGGGAGAGATGAAGTATGTTCAGGTTGTAGAAGATATTCACTAACCTTCTGCTTCTAAGATGCCATTTCATTAATCTTCACCATCCAGTATAAATAGGATTCATCCATTGTACTGAAGTTTCTGTAAACAAAAATATAAGATGCGAAGGAGGCTTTAACCTCAGAAACATAACTAAGGACATTCTTTCTCTCAGTCTGTGCTGTCAGAATTCTTTATAGCCTCCACCTCCCTGTAAAAAAGCCCTAGGTATAGTCCCATGGACCAGAAAGACTATCAAACAGGCCAGCTTATGCTTTTAAGAAGTTTTTGTTGCATTTTCTCTGTAAAAATTAAATAAAAAATTTAGCTTAATTTTGATAATCCAGATATGTATCTAACTATGTTAATTTACTCAATTTGGGGGCTATTTTTTTTTTTTCCTGTTATGGTACTAAATTCCTGTCTTATACACCCAGGCCAAAGCTTCATATTAGTAATTTATGGTATTCCATGGTCGAAGGCCCTCATATATTTTAAATATTCTCCAATGCCTGGGAACTTGAGTCTTGTTCATGAAACCCTGCTTAGTAACAAGGACTGTGCTAGCTGCTGAGAAGCAGCATCTATCTTCCCAGCCTTGGTTACTATCTTGTCATGGCCCAACTCTCTCCCATTATTCCACTGGATATTTCTGATGCCAAATATTTTCCCAGATAAACTACATTTTGCTTGTTTTTGCAACCTTAAGATAATGTATTCAGCTACCTGATTAGACTTCCTTGTACTTCAAAAAATTTAAATATCAGTCAAATTAAGTTATCAGTCATCATGTGTGCAGTGTGGCAACTAGCACAGACTAGTTAGTTCCGGCTGCATATCTTATTCCCTATCTCTTTTCTATGTATCCTGACTGGATAAATTTACCCTTTCCTGACTTATTGTGTTACAAAATGCAGTACCCTATTTAAAGTCTATCTCCTTTAGTGTATTTTATTATGCAGAGTCCACTGCTGATTTTCTCAACTTTTTTCCCAATTTTTATTGGAAAGGAGAAATTAATGGAATAAATCTAATTAAAGATGAAGTGATATTTAATACAGAAAGTAAAATGCCACCCATTTGATACGAAGAAAATTATTTCAAATAAAACTTTCCCCCAAATGATTAAAAAATAGTAACCTCTATCATATAACTCATGAATAAGGAGGTAACTTAAGATACTGTTATATCCAGGAGATGTTCCAAAAATGTGTACATATGTATATGTACATTTATATAAATGTGTGTATCAGATTTGGAAAAGCCATCTAAAATTCTGTATTATAGGAATATTATAATGGGTATGCCCCCAGTAGAAATCTGGCTCTTACAGCATTGGCAGGAGGGGTGACAATTAGCTTTGAATCTCATGAATATTTCCAATAAATAAAAAATAAATAAATACCATCTAAAATTCTGTATTATAGGAATATTATAATGGGGATGCCCCCAGTAGAAATCTGGCTCTTACAGCATTGGCAAGAGGGGTGACAATTAGCTTTGAATCTCATGAATATTTCCAATAAATAAAAAATAAATAAATAAATAAAAGTAGTCAATAAATACATGATTACACATCTAAATTCTAAACAAAGTCTAGTTAGATACTCAGAGTTCCAATAATGAACCTCAATATTCTTATATTTTGTGCATTTCCATAAAATGCTAAGTTATTTGCGGAGGTAACATTTTCTCCAGGATATATTAATAATATTATATCAGTATTAAAAATGGTATAAGTAGTATTACATTGACTTGTTTTATGTACATTGCTAAGTCTAATAGTTAAACATATATCATGATGGTCAAAAAAAAAAGTGTGACTTTAAACAAAACTTGACAAGTCAGAGCTCCTGATCCAATTTTTCAATCCCCAAAAGTTTCTCTTTCAGCATTTTCCATATATCATCTGTAACATATCTTAAATGTCTAATCATTGAGAACTCTTTATATTTGTATTTACTCTTATAACATAAAGCTGATGTATTAGGGTTCTCCAGAGTAACAGAACCAAAAAGATCGATAAAGGTATGGGTATTTTTATAGATATGAAAATATTTTTTTCATTATAAAAATTGGTTCTTGCAGTTATGGAAGCTGAGAATTTCACAATATTCCATATCAATCTGAAGAACCAGGAAAGCTGGTGGTATGATTCAGTCCAAGTTCAAAGGCCTGAGAACCTAGGGGGCTGAGAACCAAAAGCCCTATTATATCAAACTAAGAAGTGTTGGCCTCTGAAAGCCTGCATACTCACTCTTCAGCTCTTAAGTATGAACCACAACCAACTTAGTGCATAGCACAAACAGAAATTCAAAACCTAACTTAGAAGTGTGCTTCAATGACAATAGCTGAATCTTAGCCAATTGCAGACAGTCAACTGCTCCGCACCTCACTTCTTTTTCTGTAATGTCACTTCTCCTTTCCTGTCTATAAATCTAACTGACCACACACTTTCAGCCCTAGATTCTCTTAATCTGTGCTGACTCTAGGACTGCCCAATTTATGAATCATTTTTATGTATTTATTTATTTGTTGCTCAAATTAAATGTGTTAAAATCAATTTTGCTTCAATTTATTCTTTTAATAGCCCCCAAATCAGGAGATTTGATGTCCAAGAGCAGAAGAAGATGAATGTCTCAGCTCAAGGAGAGACAGAGAATTTCATCCTTCCTCCGCCTTTGTTCTATCCAGGCCCTTGATGGACTGGATGATGCCCACCCACTCTGGTGAGGGCATCTTCTTTACTCAATGCACTGATTCAAACGCTAATCTCTTCCAGAAACAACCTCATAGAAACACTCAGAAATAATATCTTACCAGCTTTCTGGGCAACCCATAATCCAGCCAAGTTGACTCATAAAATTAACCATCACAACTGACATTGCTGAAGAATGTTACCTATAGAGTTCTCTTGAACTAAAATGCTTCCTTTTAAACTGTTCATCTCTGTTTCATCATCTTCCTTTCATTCACCAACCCACTCTGAAATGGCTTTCACTCTACAATGTTTTCAAACCTTCCCCACATAAATGTTTTAGCTTACCGCCATGTCTGTAAAGCCCATTTTATTTAATTTCTTCTCTATGTGGACATCACACCATTGCCGCATCTTCCATGTTGAAACATTGTCTTTCTTTGGCTTCTGTATCACAATACTTTCCTGGGGCTGCTCCTATGCCCTTAACCTCTCTGTCTTCTTTTCCTGGTTCAATCTCCTAGTCTTCTCCAAGTTTTGGTTCTAGTACCTTTTCTCCACTCATTTACTCTTGATGTCCCAAGTTTCAAAATTTATCTCCATAAAGAATACATAAATTTACCTGTGAATCTAAAACCTCTCTGGCGAATTCCAGATCGTTATATTAATTCCTATTTTATATTTCTTTTTAAATATTTTAAGGGCAAATGAAACTGAAAATATACAAAACCAAATGGCTGACCTACTTTATTCCCTCTCCAATGCCACCTTTTCTTCTCTTCACTCCAAAAGAGAAAGCTTGATTTTCTTTCAACATCCCCTATCTCAATAACTTCTCATAATTGTATAAACCAGAAATTTAGGAGTCTTATACAACCTTTTCTTCTATATAAGACCACCGTATATAATTTATATCCAAGTTCTATAAACTTTCCTTATTTCTCTGTAATGCTACCTCCTCCATTAAGTGTCATCTCTCACTTCTCCACTACAGCCATACTGGTCATCTTTTAGTTTCTCATGCATGCCTGAGTGTTTCTACTCTTGGTGTTCCATCTGAATATAATATTGTTTCCTAATCCTTTTAGATAAATATTAAGTAAATAATGAACTTGTTTTCATATTTTAGGTTGCAGTTCAATTGTATCTTCTTAAAGGAAATATGACTGATCTCCCTAATATGATAAATCTCCTATTACAAGTTTGGTTAGAACCATGTAGAGCCCAGAGTTAAGTGAATATTATGATTGCGGCTTTACTAATTTGTGTGAATATTTGATAAATACATGCCTTCTTTACTAGAAATTATCCTGAGTGTAGGGTTTCAGTCTGTTTTTAACTATCCAATGCATTCCAAAGATCTAACATTAGGTAAATGTTCAATAAAAAATTAATCCAAACACATTGACCAGAAAGAGTCTTTATATTTCCTCATACACTTCACTACTCACCTGTAAAAATGATAAAATTGAAAGACTTTAGGTAAAGCATGATTTTCTTTCTGCTAATTGTGAATCAGTAACCCACAAAATATAGAAATAATAATGGCAAGTAAATTAAAATTTGACTAAATGAATGATATCAAATTTTTAGAGTTTATAAGGCAAATAACAGTATAACATGAATATTAGTACTAATTTATAGTGATCTACTATCACTGAATTCTAGATTTTGCCCACTAGAGAAACAGCAAATGCAAACTGCTTCACAAGGTATAGCAACACCTATATTGAAAAGGAAAAGTAGTAAAAAGAATATGTCAGGTACTATCTTTTACAATTATTACTTAGAATTGCATACATATTGAACTACCTATTACTGTATTTTATAATTTCATGTAATTTTTTAAATTATCTTTATATTATATCTACATAAGATAGCAAAGGAATTTGGCATCAATTAATTAGAGGTCTCATTAAAATTTTAAGGAAGTAAGGCTATGTGTTTTCTATATTATGAAAACAGTAAGAGCAAATTATTTTAATTGCATAGTTGCATAAAATCAGCCTGTCATCTGTTCTATTTCTAAGTATTACTCATAGATGCAAGACTTATGAATATTTAAAATGAAATACTGCTTTAACTGGTATTATTGTAGATAAAAATTAATAAAATAATTTAACTTGCAAATATTCTTCCAAATCATTTTAGAGAATTATCTTCTTTTTAAAAGCAAATCCTTGAAAGCTCTTATGCATGCATATAATTTCGGATCAATACACCACATTAATTAGAATCTGAAATTTAAAGTATATCCTTCTAAGTATTTATCTTCTGATGACTGATTATGTAATATGGCTTACAGAGTTGGATTCTATTTTTGTTTATCAAATTCATATCATAAACCATGATTTTCAATCATACTAAAGAATGTACTATGCTTGTTAGAATTCTCAGCTCTAGAGAAGCAATAGAGAAGACATTAAATATATCTATATTTAGCATATCAACATTTATAACATATGTTAAGGCTTCTTTTTGCAAAAAAAATTACTGAAATTATGTAAACTAATTTTGGTTATATCCAGGGGTATGTTTCATTTTACTGACTTTACATTTTATGAATACTATATTTTATATTGTTCTGTTTTCTTATAAGAAGTTAAGGAATAAATGAAATGTTGTGTTTCAAGACCCACAATTTCACATATGTAATAGGAATGAAATCAAAACTCGAAATTTTGTTGCTTGGTATGCTGAATCTCAGGTAAATTAGAAGTTTAACTATGAATAACTTTTGTTCTAGAAGTTTCTTGTCTGGAATAAAAATAATAATAGTGAACAACAAATGTTTCATTTTTTTAATCTTAGAGACATTTCTTTACCTTTTAGCAAATCTTATTGTTCCATTATTTAATTTGTAATACATGCCAATTAAATTTCAAATTTTAAGTTGCCTACTATAAATTAAGCTATCTATTAAGGGATAGAGTTAATATACTACATAGCATGGCATTTATAGGTTGCTTCACATCAGCAACTTTTTAAAGGAAAGTTTGTGAACATCTGGAGGGATCTAGGAAACATTTTAGTAGGTCCATGAAATCAAAACTACTATCATACTATATAAAAATGCTATATATTTTTTGTTGTGTTGATATTTTCAGTGACAAAGCATAACAGTGGTGGATAAAACTCCATACGACTGATTATGAAGTCAGCACACTCAACTGCACTTGCAGTCATTGAATTATTCAACTCCATACCCTGAGGAAGGGGGGAATGGGGAAGGCACATCAAAAACAACCACAACCACCAAACAGTTGTATTAAATAATGTCTTTGATGAAACTATATGAATGACCAATAAGCATATGAAAAAAATGCTCAACATCACCAATCAGCAGAGAAATGCAAATCAAACCTACAATGAGATACCATCTCACCCCAGTTAGACTGGCTTTTATCAAAAAGACAGAGAATAACAAATGCTGGCAAGGATGCAGAGAAATGGGAGCCTTTATACACCATTGGTGGGATTGTAAATTAGTACAGCCTTTATGGAAAACAGTATGAAATTTTCTCAAACAACTACAGATAGAACTACTGTATGATCCAGGGATCCCAGTGCTGGGTATATACCCAAAGGAAGGGACACCATCATGTTGAGGGGATATCTGCACTGCCATGCTTATTGCAGCTCTATTTATAACAACCAAGCTATGGAACCAACCTAAATGTCTGTCAGTGGATGATTGGATAAAGAAAATGTGGTATATGTACACATGGAATAGAACTCAGCCATGAGAAAGAACAAAATCCTGGCATTTACAACAGAATGGATGAGCTTGGAGAAAATTATGTTCAATGAAATAAGCCAGGCACAGAAAGTGAAATACTGCATGTTCCTACTCATAAGTGGGAGCTAGGGAGGAAGGGAGGGAGGGAGGGAAGGAAGGAAGGAAGGGAGGGAGGGAGGAAGAAAGAGACAGAGGAAGTAATAAGTTAAGCTTTCAGAAGGAGAGAGCAGAACTGTGGTTATTACAGGTGGGAAAGGGTAAGGAAGGGGATAGTTAGAGGTTGGTTAATGGACATGAAACAGCTAGATAAAAAATAAGTTCTACTGGTATACAGTCAAGGTAGACGTCTATAATTAACAATATTTTACTGCATGTTATCAAGTAGCTAGAAGGGAGGAGATTGAATGTCTGCATCACAAAAAAAGTTTGAGTTATAATGATGAATATGCTAATTATCCTGATTTGATCACCACACATTATATACATGTATTGAAATTCAACTCTGTACCCCACAAATGTGTATAATCGATACATTTCAATAAAAATTTGAGCTATAAATATAACCAATTTTATTAAATCACAACCTTTGTGTACATAATATTTTAACATATTATGTGCTGAAATGAGAGATAAATATAAAGTGCTTTTTCTGCAAAGTATGATGGTTGTCTCCAGGAAAAGCACTCTTGGTTCTTCTCACAACTCCTATTCAACGTAGTATTGGAAGTATTAGCCAAAACAATCAGGCAAGAGAAAGAAATAAAGGGCATTTAAATTGGAAAATACAAAGTCAAATTGTCACTGTTCATAGATGACATGCTCCTATATAGAGAAAAATACTAACCTCTACCAAAAAACTCTAGAGCTGATAAGTGAATTGAGTATTGCAGGATACAAAACCAATACACAAAAATCAGTAGCATTCTTATATACCAATGAACAACCAGAAAAGGAAATCGTGAAAGCATGTCCATTTATAGTAGCTACTAAAAAAAAATAAAATACCTAGGAATAAACTTAACCAAAGAGGTGAAAGAGCTCTACAATGAAAACTACAAAATTCTGCTGAAAAAAATTATAAAGGACATCAAATGATGGAATAATATTCCTTATTCACAGATTGGAAGAATTAATGTTGAGGAAATGTCTATACTACATGAAGCAGTCTACAGATTCAATGCAATTCCCATCAAAATACCAATGACATTTTCACAGAAATAGAAAAAATAAAAACAACCTTAACATTGATGTGGAACAACAAAAGACCTCAAATAGCCAAAGCAATCTGGAGCAAAATAAATAAATAAATAAAACCAGAGGCATTACATTACCTGACTTCAAATTATACTGCAATGCTATAGTAACCAAAACAGCATGATACTAGCATAAAAAACAGAAACATGGACCAATAGAACAGAATAGAGAACCCAGAAATTAACCCACAGACTTACAGCCAACTGATCTTTGACAAAGGTATCCAGATACATTGTAGAAAAGTAAATGGTGCTGGGAAAACTGGATAACCATGTGTAGAAGGATGAAAGTAGACCCATACCTCTCGTCATATATCAAAATCAACTTAAAATGTTTTAAAGACTTAAGCATAAGGCCGGAAACTATAAAACCGCTAAAAGAAAATGTGGGGGAAACACTTCAGGATAGGACTGGGCAAAGACTTTATGAATAAGATCCTAAAAGCACAAGAACCAAAAGAAAAAATAAACAAATGGGACTATTTCAAACTAAAAAGCTTCTGCACAGCAAAGGAAACAATCAACAGAGTGAAAAGACAACCTACAGAGTGAGGGAAAATATTTGCAAATGATAAATCTGACAAGGGATTAATATCCAGAATATACAAGGAACTCTAACAACTTCATAGTAAAAAATCAAATAATCCTATTAAAAAATTGGCAAAGGAGCTAATAAACATTTTTCAAAGGAGGACATAGAAATTGCCATCAGGTACATGAAAAAATGCTCAACATCACTAATCATCAGGAAAATGCAAATCAAAACCACTTTAATATACCATGTCACCCCAGCTAGACTGGCTATTATCAAAAAGACCGAGAGTAACAAATTCTGGCAAGGGTGTGGAGAAAAGGAAACTCTTCTACACTGTTGGTGGGACTGTAAATTAGTACAGCCATTATAGAAAACAGTATGGAGGTTTCTCAAATAGCTACAGATAGAACTACCATATGATCCAGCAATCCCACTACTGGGTATATACACACAGGAATAGAAATCGTCATGTAGAAGGAATACCTGCATTGCATGTTCATCACAGCTCTATTTACAATAACCAAGATATATAACCAAACTAACTATCCATCTCCTGATGATTGGATAAGGAAAATGTGGTGTATATACACAATGGAATACTACTCAGCCATAAAAAAGAATGAAATTCTGCTATTTGCAGCCACATGATGAGCATGCTGAAAATTATTTTAAGTAAAATAAGCCAGGCACAGGAAGAGAAATACTGCATGTCCTCACTCATAAGTGGGTGCTAAGAAACAAGAAAGAAAGACCATAATAAAATGTTGAACTTTCAGAAAGAGAGAACAGACTTATAGTTACTAGAGGTGGAAAAGGGGGAAAGGGAGAGGGAGTAGGGAGTAATTTGGTAAGGTACACAAAAAGTAATTATGATTTGTAATGATGAGCGTGCCAATAATATTAATTTGGTCATCATATACTGTATAAAAAACACTGATAACCAACTCTGTAGCTGATAAATATTTGCAAATAAAAATAATAATAAAAAGTTTTGTAGTGATAATATGCCTATTATACTGATTTGATCATCACACAGTATATACATGTATTGAAATTGAACTCTTTACCCCACAAATATGTACAATTGATACATTTCAATAAGAAATTTGAGCTGCACATATGATTGATTTAATTAAATCACAATCTTTGTGTAGTTAATATTTCTAACATATTATGTGCTGAAATGGGAGAAAAACAAAGTGCTTTTTCTGCAAAGTATGATGATGGTCTCCAGGAAAAGCATTGTGTTTTCTCTTGGGTTGAAAGACTAACTAGTTGCTGTTTTCACAAAAAACAATTTTTCCTTGAAATGGCAACTGAGATAAACACCGTTGTTATTCAGATTTGCATATTTAGCAGAAATTTTTTTTTAATGAAAAAAGTGAGCCTTCTATGTCAAGCAAAAGAATTAAACAACTATGTTTTGTTTAGCTTTGTTTTAATGAGAAATTCCACCTTTCACATAAAATTAGAATTTTGAGAATTTGTATCTGTAATCATCGTCTTGATAGCTTCTCAATATTTAAAGATATCTCTGATAAGTTAAGTGGTAATATCAATTACTGTTATTTTAATATGGTATATATTACCATTATTTTTAGTATGTTTTATTAAAATATGCTATTTTATGTATTTTTGTTTTTAATAGTTTATTTTATTTAATTTTATTATTTTTTTAAATTTATCATTATACAATGTAGTTGATTTTTATGGCCTTTTACCAATCCCTCCTTTCCCTCCCTCCCTCTACCCCTTTCCCACCCCCATCAACATCATATCTGTTGTCTTATCTTAAAAAGCTCAAGGAATTATTGTGATTGTTTTGTCTTCTTTTTTTCTATTTATTTATTTATTTATTTTTATTAGCTCCCACATATAGGTGGGAATATGTGATATTTCTCTTTCTGTGCCTGTCTTATTTCACTTAACAAAATTTTCTCTAAGTCCATCCATGTTGCTGTGAATGGCAGTAGTTCATTCTTTTTTATAGCAGAGTAGTATTCCATTGTGTAGACATGACATGTTTCTTATCCACTCATCCGATGGTGAGCATTTAGGATGGTTCCAACTTTTGGCTATTGTAAATACTGCTGCTATTTTTAATATGTTATAATATGTATGTTTAATATGTCAAAATTCATAGAATATGTATGCGAACCAATAATTTCCAAATCACAGATGCATATTACACCTTCATGTATGGGTAAAATATCTGTTGAAAGTGTAATACAGACAAATGGATTTGAATATCACAGAGTTCAACATGTTCAGATGATTTTTGACTCTACATTTCAACTGAATTTTAATAAACTACAAATTCAGTTTTGGTATAGTATCTAAGAAGAATACCTACAATTATCTGAAAAGGTCAATCTTTTTCAACTATAAATCTATGTGAGGATGACTTGTCCTTATCTACTACTGCCAAAACAACATATTTCAACAGAGTGACTGCGGAAACAAATATAAGAAAACTGTTCTCCTTTATTAAGACAGATATTAAAAAGGTTTACCAAAAAAAAAAAAAAAAAAAAAAAAAA
>NW_007733292.1:95044-95768 GCF_000696425.1 Galeopterus variegatus | reverse complement strand
TTGTAAGAACTGCAAATTTTATCTTGTAAAGCATTTCTCATAAAATAAGCTGTTTAGGTTACCAAGTTCATTATTTTTGATATCTTAAATGACTTAAATAGTTAAAAATCCCTGTATTCATTTCTAATTTGGTAAATATAAACAAATATAACACATATAATTAAAACTGTTTGAGGTCTCAATAACTTTTAAGAGTGTAAACGTATCATGGAAGCCAAAATTCAAAGACCTCTGATCTATTTAAATCTGAAGAGAACGGGCTTTTATATTTGGGAGTGTGGAAAGGAATTGGTACACTTTTCTAAGAAAGAAGCTAACAGTTTATGTAATGAGTGCATATTGCTAATTTCATTTATGGTTAATAATAATTTTCTGTAATTCACAAAATATTTGGAGCATTCTCTCCATTTTAAGAACCAGCTTAAATCATTCTTCTCCACATCCTTTGTAACAAGTAAAGTTGTGTATATATATATATGTGAATAGATAAATTAAATGCTTTTTTTTATCTTCTTTTATGAGTTAATTTAAGTTGACAGTTGGTCTTCATTTTTCCTCTAAAGAAATTTACAGCCTCTTGATTTTAGTGTAATTCCTTTTCCCCACACGTATGACATCTGCTATTTTTAGGCAGACTGTGCATGGGCCAAAACATTAGAAATATATTCTGTATTTATTAAGGTATCTGGAAGCAGACAGAGTAGAATTTTCTTCAGTTACTCAA
>NW_007733292.1:92361-94516 GCF_000696425.1 Galeopterus variegatus | reverse complement strand
TATTGACTTTGATTATGTGGCTGTTGCCGCATATCTCAATATGAAAATTTTATTTCCAGGTGTCTTGTGGCAAACAGCCCATATACATCCTCAGATCAATTACTGGTAAAAATTGGCTTAGATTAGTTATGATTGCCAAGCATATTCGTATTGCAGCTCAGCCCAAATTTGGGTACTATTAAAGTCTAATGTAGAAAATTGTCATAGACTACTCAACTACTATAGTATCTGTTTTTCAATAAGATTATGCATGTCCTTAAACTCATTTTTTAAATCTGTAATTTGAGTTTTATTATAGTCAGATACAACTAGGAGTTCAAAGATCAATAACTTATTGAATTGCTAAAATATATAGAATTTGCTGATATTATTAGTTACTCAAAGATTTTTCATGTGTTGTGTGAGCAACCTTTTTCTCTCTCTCTTTTTATCCCTCTCTAAGCAACAATTTGAACAGAAGTGGGCATCCCGAGACAGCAAGCCTTCTGGGAATTTTAAAAAGTCCTGCAGATGACCTTGGACATTCACATTTGCCATTTAAGGACATTATCAAAGAGCCAGTATGCTTCAATCATGCCTTCCATCATCTCCATCCTATTGACTTTGATCTTCATACTTGTCTTTTTATTTTCACTACTTAGTTTTAATTGTGTTTACCAATTTGTTCCAAGCATCTAGATACGTAAAATTTTTTTCTGCATATCATAGACACTCAGTAAATATTATAGAATAAATTAATTACTGTTCTAATTTTTCATAAAGTCTTTCTTACTCTGTTTTTGAAGTTAGTAGACATAGATCCTATCCATTTCTGGAGGAGGGGATCCATCTCAATTATTTTTTATTATTTATAGAAGTATTTGTTATAGATAGTATTTAAAATGTTTTAAATAAAATAAGATTTTATGATAAATTTTATTTTTTTAATATTTGGTCAGAAGGTTAGTTATCTTTTCAGATAAATTTAGGCTTTCTGATGTATAGTGATCAGAATATATACTCTTGTATCTATCCTCCACTATGTCTTAAAAATGTTTGAACTGGCATAAAAATGCATAGTTAATTCAGAAATTTTATCTGATGGCATCATACTGTTAATCTAATATGTCCTCCATATGTATATCACTGTTCAATACACACTGCATATGACACTTTACTTTCATGACATATTCTTCTTTATTGTAATTATCAATTTATGACATCACATTAAGATGTAAATGTCTTAATGATCTCTTTTCTATGTTCCACTTCATACCTAGCTGATACTAATAGAAAAGGCTTGTGTGTAGAAAGAGATAGAGTTTCCCTTAAAATAGATATAATGTATCTGCCAAGATATTACTTTGTAATCTTTTGTAGAGTCACAAGCAAAAGTGAGTGACGAAAGGGAAGTAAACCATTAAGCTTTTTATGTTTTTTTTTTTCAAAAAAAGCTCCAAAATTCATAGAACTACAAAGGAAGCAAGGACAGGACATGTACTCTCCTGGTTCTTGTTAAAACTGGCATTCAGATGTAAAATATTAATGTCAAATATTATTATAATTTCTAAATACATTATAACATACTGTGAAGACATGATTCCCCTGCGTATTATCTGATCTTGCATAACACTTCTTAGGGTAACTTATTTTATAATCCATTATAATTTCCAGAATAAAAAGCCAGAGAACAGCTTTATTTCTCCATGACTATTATCTAGAATAGACCACCTAAAGTTGGTTTAGTGTACAGCTGAGAATGTGAGATTGCAGAAGATGCAATCCTATTCTATCCTAAAGAGGAACACATTGGTTATGAAAAGTAAAAGGCTATGGGGGGTCAAATAGACCTCTGGTTTTAACTGGGAAAACCCCCAGATACTCTATGTTCTTATCTGAAAAATAATGATAATGTTTCAATAGCATGCTTTTTGAGAAATAAGAATTTATGTGAAGTGTCTAATATGTCATTAAACTACCACATTTTTAAAGGTTATAATGTAAGGCTTAAGAATGGAAGGCACGTTTTTCTCTCTGTCTAGCCTAAGCTTATCAACATTCAGTCTTACTGAAGGAAACAGCACAAAGCAATTGTCATAAAGCCCTAAAGTTCAAAGAAATATGGGACGCTGCAGTGATTCCAGAGAAGTTTGGCCAGGTTGATTAAATACTTACT
>NW_007733292.1:88318-91388 GCF_000696425.1 Galeopterus variegatus | reverse complement strand
CTTACAGTTATGTGTGGCCATAGGACTAAGATATGGCCAATGAAATCTTGCCAGGTGTCATCTATACTACTCCAGGCTTGTCAGTACAAAAGCTGTCACACAATCCCCACTACAGTCTTCTCCTGTTGGGTGGTTGGATGTTGTTATGAGTCAAATGAGAAGTTCATATATTGGAAACTTCACCCTCACTCTATCAGTGTTAAGAAGACAGGAAATCCAATTATAATATTTGAAAGGTGGGGCCCTTAAGAAGTGATTAGGTCATGAGAACTGTGGCCTTGCAAATGGATTAATCCATTCATGGAGCAATGAGTTATCGTGCATGTGGACCGGTGCCTCTATAAGGAGCACAGAAGAGAGCTCTTGCTACTCTCACACCATGTGGCTTCCTGAGTTAATGTAGAGAATCACCACCCAGAAGAAGGCCTTCACCAGATGTGTTCCCTAGACTTTGGATTTACCAGCCTCCAAAACTGTAAGAAATAAATTTTATTTCTTTACAATTTACCCAGTTTCAGGCAATCTTTTATAAGCTACAGAAACAGACTAATGCTGATGTCGACTCTAGGACACACAGTCAAGATGGCATTTTCTTGGTCAGCCAGGCAGGTCCTAAATGACTATGTATAGTAGAGAACTCTCACTGTCTATAGCAATTTACTTCACTGAAAAATAAACAATGACTTTTTAAAAGAAAACACACATATATTGGAGTTTATATTAACAGCACCAATCATTACTTTTAAAAATAGTACCTCTAAGTTCTAAACAATTTCTGTTGTTGGCCCAGTGGTGAACAAAACATAGTCTTGGTGAAGAATAGTTTACATTTTGTTGAGGAAGCCAAAAATACAATAGGTCACAGAAGTATAACATCCAGTCATGAAATAAATGTTAGATATAGGCATAAGATACTATAGAGGCATGAGGCACGATTCTTCTATTTGGGGCAGAGAAAAAAGGAGACGTTTTTAAAAAGGCTTCCAAAAAAGAGGGAGTTATTGCCATTTATTTTGAAGAATTAGTTGAAGTGAGGAAGGACAAAAGTGTTTCAGACAGAGAAAAAGAGAAAAGGGCATGGATAAAGGTAGAGGACAACTAAGGTAGATAGAGACAGTTATATATATATAGTTACACATGGTTTTTATATGTTGCTATATACACTATATATAATAACTTGTATGGCATGGTGCTTGCATTAATTGTTTATCTTTCAGATATTAGTGATCCTACTGATCCTGAAGAGAAGTGTCTGTGGAATCGTTGAGTCTATTTGCTGGGTCTGGGATGTTTGGGATGGATATGCTCTTGTTTTTTATCCAGTCTCGGTCACATGTATTTGGTTTTAGTTTGCTCTCTGGCTCATGCCCATGACTATGAAATTGGATTTCTCCTAGTAATAGATCCAATGTATAAATTTCCAATAATTCTCTGTCCTCAACCAGTTATTCTCTGGCATTCCAGTATGAAGTGAGCACTTATTCTAGTGTGAGAAGGTCTGAGCTCAAGTTCTTTTTCTGACACTTAGTAGCTGAATGATTTTAAGGCACATCTCAATCTCACTTCTCTGCATTGTTTCTTAGGAAAATAGGCTGTATATATTCTCATCTCTAACATCTTACACATTATAAAATGATGGGAGTATAAATTGCATTCTCCTTTAGAATTCTGGCATGAATCTTACTATTATTCCTCTTTCCCAAGCAAGCTGTCATTCTGGCTTTCTGAATAAAGTCATCCACACTTTCTGGGTGTACCACAAGCCTTTTTCTTCCATTCCTTGCCTTAACTTTGTTTCATTAATAGTTACTTCTACAGGCTACTCCAGTACTACATTTTAGAACCCTCCAATACAGAAATAATAAAAGGGGTCAAGCCATTATAAAAAATATAAAGTGTCCAGCTGAGTTTTAACTGCCAGATTTGATGTGGGAAAGGAAAACCTTCTCTTACTTCCATTTCTCTAGTGATTCTATAAGTTTTGAAGTATGGTGTGGGTGGAGATTCAAATGCCAATCTCTATAGATTTTTTATAAACTCTGCTACAATTGTATAAATGCATTTATACTCAACAATTCAGTTTTAAAGTATATGGAAACCTTTTATTTAAAAAGCACTTTTAAGCACTTCAGTGTTCTTAAATGGTTTGTTTCTCACAACTGAACATTTTAAATTAAAATATATATGTCACATAACCCTTTAATAATATAGAGTACTTGAATCTGCTTATAGAATTCCCTGTTTGAGCCAAGCCTCTCTGTAAAAACATCAATACAATTATGGTTAATTCCTTATCATTCTTTTTTTTTTTTTTTTTTTTTTATACAACTTTACATTGTAGTATCAACCATCTATTTCCCCTGATGGCTTTCCTACAATGTACATTGAATCAATGTATGATTACATGCATGGGTGGTATAAATGATGTACTCTTCTTAATTCAAAATCTAAAAGCCAAAAGTGTCTTCCATGTGATTTTTTTTAAAATGGTAGATTTAGATATAATATGGCATTGTGTTTAGGGTCATTGGGTAATAAATGGTTTTCTGATGCATTGTAAAGACAACTGTCTTTGCTAAGTCCTGGCAGTGTTTTTTTTTTTTTTTTCCATTCTCAAATCAAATTATTGAATCAATTCAATTATTATTTGAGGTAAAAACTAAATTGAGAAAACAAATTGGAGAATTTAGACAATTATATGGATGATTCAGTAGAAAAGCTACATTTGATGTAAATTATTTTGACTACTTTTCTGTTTGTCACAATATAATTTTTCAACTCTATTTTATCCAGTAAATATTAGCTGTATCAATACCAGCCACCATGTGATTGCTCCGGAATTAGAGAAACCATGTGCGACCTGTGCAGACAAGTTCTTCCCAAAATTATTTCATCATAAACTATGAGAGATCAAACATCCATTGTGTTTAAGCTACTTGTGTTATTTAATCCAGATATCATTTCTCCATGCACATGAAATTCTCAATTGATTTGAATTCAAAAGAAACAGTAAGGGGCCGGCCCGGTGGCGCACTGCTACAGTGCGCCGCTTGGGAAGCGTGGCGGCGCT